>NC_091061.1:96734041-97034967 GCF_000393655.2 Nicotiana sylvestris
AGATCCTACTGATTTAGTAACATAAAATGGACATGCTGGGAATACTAAATACACAGATCAAATCATACAAAGGTTTGCATGATAGTAAAGTGAGAGCATACCAGTTAAAGAAGCAGGAGCAAAAAGTAGAGTAGCAGGATTCAATAGTCAAGTCTTGGCTTTCAGCCGACTAGAAAAACAATGAACACATGTAGTAGAGAGAGATAAGAACAGAGTTTGTGTGTGAGTGTGTTTGTGAACTGTTGTTCGTGTCCTTGAGAGGTAAAACAAGAGTGTATATATAGCACTTAGGAAGTAGAGCAAATAAGGTAAAGAGAATTAGAAGTTAGTCAATTAGGGGGCAATCAAATAATCATATAATCAATTCATGTAAGGGAGTCCAGAATAGACCCCTTAATTAGGGGTAATCACTTAACGATCACAAAAAAAAGGGTTAATTAGGGTAAGGAATCCAAATCATACCAAATAGAGAGTCAGTAAGAATCCCTAAACCATACGAATAATTTATTAAGGTAAGGCAAGTATTCAAATAATCAATCAAGCTTGATAGCGACAGAAAATTAGGGGATAATACCCATAAATAACTTTGATTGAGTTTCAAATAAGGCAATAAGTGGGTTTAACATCCAATTAGGGTTATAACCCATAAATCAAGCAATCAATCAGATGAATAAGGCAATAATAGGTAATTAGAGACCAATCGAGGGTCAATCAACCCATAAATAGTCAAGAGACACCGATTAGGAACCTATGGATTAAGGAAAGCAAGCAGAAATCAGCAAATTATTTTAGCAAACAATGAAACCCGAGATAATTAAGTTAATCAGTCAATTATTCAAACAATAACGGACAAAATGTTGAAGTCAAACAATGACCATTAAAGCAATCAAGCCTGGAACATAGTCATTGTAGAAATATTAAACAAAAACATGAAAATTTCAGAAAACCCTTTGCAAAAATAGACGACACAGAAACCCTAATTTTGAAAAGTATTTAAAGTTGATTAACAATAGGGAATCAGAAAATTCTTAAGGAAAATGGTCATGGAAACTTGAAAACACTTCATATACATAGAGATTTGACCAACAAATAACAAGGAAACCCAAAACCCTAAAGTAACACAATGCTAAAAATCGATAAACAACAAAAAAACAAGAGATCTTTAAAAAAAAATCACTAATGAACTCCAAATTATTCAAAATCTACAAAGGTCTAGACGGATTCATGCTCAAAGATCTAGGCTTCGAGGATAAGGGGAGGGGTAAAGAGAATCCGGCTCTGAACTAGAGATTTGCACCATAAAACATCGAGAGAGAAGCACTCACAAAAGGAGGTAACCATAGGCGGACCTTCGAAGAGTCTCGAACAAAATTTGGCTAAATCTTTTCGAGATCTTTCCATGAAATAACAAAATTGGGCAACCAGGGGAAGTAGGAAACCAGTAGAAGTCTAAAACAACCATAGAAATCCATGGAACGGGTAGGAATCGAAGATATTAAGGCTGGTTTTGGGTGGCGGCGATTAGGGTTAGAGTTTGGTCTCAGAGAGAAACAGAGAAGAGAGAGTTTCAGGGTGGCCGGTGGTGAAAAATGACTAGGGTTTGTTTCTTTTGGGGCTAAAAAAGGAAGGGAATGATATGGACCGTTGATCTTAGAGATCAACAGTCACAATTGATCCTGGGGTTTGGGCGGGCTAAATTTAATCAGTTTGGGTCGGGATGGATTTGGGCTGGTTTTAATTGAATTGTGATTGGGGAATTGAAATAGAGCTGGTTTAATAGGCTAGGTCCGAAAACTGAAAAGGGCTATTTGTTAAATACACATTTAATTGATAAAAATAATTTTTATGAATAATTAACAAATTTTAAAAATGATTTTCATGCCTAAAAATGTTTTAAAACAATTACTTAGTATTTAAAAATATATATATAAAAAGCTATTTTTTGGTAAAATAATGTACTAATGCATGCATGGTCTATAATTGCAAAGTTACTGTAATTATAACCAAAAAATGCCAATATGGCTATTTGCGAAATAATTAAAACTTAGTACAAACGTAAATGATAAAATTAAACAACAAAATTATTATAAAATTATTTGTGATACAATTTGTAATTGTTTGCATAAATAAAAATACTGGAATAAATTAATTAAAACCATTAAAAATACCGAAATTATAGAAAAATATTAATCGTTGCTAATGCATATTTTGGAGGTATATATGTATTTTTAAAATATTATAGGAATAAATTGGGTATCAACAGCTGCCCCTCTTTACCCGGGAAGGAAAAAAGAGTTTTCGGGTAAAGAAATGATGGCCAATTTTGAACTAATGGGATGTTTTGAAAAATAGAGGTCGGATCCTGGTCTTTGAGCTGCCTACATATCCCTGACTTTACATGAATCGGGTCATGTGTAGTTCTGGACCCATCGGTGAATGAAGCTGATGGAGTTGTTACAGGAATGGTAGCTAGTTTCAGCAAAGGTTCTTTTGTGAAGGGTATTGTCGGATAGAGTTAAGGTTGCGATTCTGGAATGTAACGGATGCATTATAGAGTAGATAGCTGGATATCTCAAAGTAGGATGGGTAATTGATGGGAATCGGTTATTAATGGCAAAGTGAAAATGGCATGAGTGGAAATCGGAGTGAAGGTTGCTCCTGTTTGAAGAACGGTTACCTCCTGGATTACCTGCAAAACTTAAAACACAATGCATGCAAGCATATAGTTGATGCAAATTCCCTTAGGACAATGAGAGATTGTCTTTGGACAGTGCGGATGACGTCCTTAGACTATGATGTCCCGGGCAATGAATTGTGAGATAGGAGATTCGCAGGCCATTAAATGATGTTCTCGGACCATGACAATTGTGCCTCCAAACCATGACGCATTTGAATAATGATATGAAAATTTGAGAGATCCTTAGGCCATGGCATGGTGTCTTTCGGCTATGAGGATGATGCCTTTAGACAATGATGCCTTTGGACAAGTTGGCAATATTTCAGCCCATGAGATGCAATAATATGATGCTAAAACCAACAAGACAAGGCTTAGTATTGTGATGTTGAGGGTAGAGCTTAGCCCGAAAGAGGAGCAAATAGATAGTGTCGGAGAGATAGTGCTTAGTCTCGGCAAATTAAGGCGATGATTGGCCTTATGCAAATAGAAGGCAGAGCTTAGCCTTATGCAAGATTTGAGACAAGGCTTGGTCCTATGAAGATGGAAGGCAAAGGTTATCCTTATGCAGATATGAAGGCAAGGCTTAGCCTCATACAGATGGAGATAGAGCTTAGTCTCATGCAAGATTCAGGATAGGGCTTAGTCCCATGCAGATGGAAGGCAGAGCTTAGCCTTATGCAGATATGGAGGCAGGGTTTATCCTCATTCAGATGGAGACAGAGCTTAGTCTCATGCAA
Organism: Nicotiana sylvestris; assembly: GCF_000393655.2. Classification (NCBI taxonomy): domain Eukaryota; kingdom Viridiplantae; phylum Streptophyta; class Magnoliopsida; order Solanales; family Solanaceae; genus Nicotiana; species Nicotiana sylvestris. Next base: position 96,737,456 of record NC_091061.1, read on the forward strand.
GATTCGAGACAGGGCTTAGTCTCATGCAAAGAGAAGGCAATGCTCAGCCTTATGCAAATATGGAGGCATGACTTAGCCTCATGCAAGATTTGAGACAGGGCTTAGTCTCATGCAGAGAAAAGGCAATGCTTAGCCTTATGCAAATAAGGAGTCAGGGCTTAGCCTCATGCAAAGATTTGAGACAGGGCTTAGTCTCATGTAGAGAGATGCAAATATGGAGTTAGGGCTTAGTCTCATGCAAAGATTTTAGTCAGGGCTTAGTCTCATGCAGAGAGAAGGCAATGCTTAGCCTTATGCAAATATGGAGGCAAGGTTTAGCCTCATGCAAGGATTTGAGACAAGGTTTAGTCTCATGCAGAGAGAACGCAATGCTTAGCCTTATGCAAATATGGAGGCAAGGCTTAGCCTCATGCAAGAGCAAATAAAAATGGAATATTTCTTAGCTGGAGATTTATTTGTGTCTGGTAGCCTGATCGTTAGGACTTTGGTATGTGTATGTTTGTGAATGCTTCTATTATGTTCACCATGCCTGCATCCAAAGAAAATTGTAAGTTTTGTAAGGGGAGGTTGGTTCGTGCCTTCATTTGTTGGCTTTGCTTCGCTTCGTTCTAGAGGCCTTGTTTGAGTTGCCCTGGGTAGAACCTAGCTGTTACGGAATAGAGTTTTTCGAAAATATGCATTTATTGATTAAAAAAATGAAGTTATTTTTCATAGTGAAATATCAAGTAATTTTGGATGAACTAGTGACTGTAACACATTTTAGAAACATTGCAGCTCTTCTTATTTTAGAATTTCGAGGGTCCTCAAAATTCTGCCCCAGTTTGGTAAATGATCCTTCGACCGTTTGTGAGTGACAAAACTTGTTAATCCTTCTTTTGAGTTTTGAGAATCCTTCTCAAAATTTTACCCCAGTTTCTTAGCCAATTTCTAGTTGTCTGGCATATACTGGCGCTGGCTGGACTTGCTCCGGAATTTTGAGAGTCCTCCTCAAAATTTTGCCCTAGTTTCTAGTTCTAGGAAAAAATGAAATTTTATTATGATATGAACGAACCCACATGGCTGCCTACATATCCCCTCTTAAACGGGAATCAGGTCAAGCACAGTTTAACTACATTAGATGAAGAAATGTAAACAGTTTAAACATAGTATCTCTTGATTGCGTCTGAATTGATTGGTTTCCGCCAGACTTCTCCGTCCATTTCTGCAAGTATGAGTGCTCCTCCTGTTAGCACTCTGTGAACCATGTATGGAGCTTGCCAGTTGGGAGAGAATTCTATTTGGCTTCGTCTTGATGTGGGAAGATCTTCTTCAATACCAACTATCTTGGTGAAAATTGTCTTGGTTTAACCCTTTTGTTGAAAGATCTAGATATTCTATTCTGATAAAGTTGACCGTGACATACTGCGTTCATTCTTTTTCCATCTATGCGTGCCAGTTGTTCGTAGTGGCTCCTCATCCATTATGCGTCGCTGAGTTCGGCTTCCTGTATGATTCTTAAAGAAGGGATTTCAACCTCGACTGTAATGACATCTTTGGTACCATAAACCAATAAATAGGGAGTTGCTCCAGTTGACGTGTGGACTGTAGTGCGGTACCCCAATAGGGCAAAGGGTAACTTCTCGTGCCATTGTTTGTGGTTTTCTACCATCTTCCTTAGTATCTTCTTGATGTTCTTGTCGGTCGCTTCTACTGCTCTGTTCATCTGAGGTCTGTATGCTGTAGAGTTTTTGTACTTGATTTTGAAGGTTTCGCACATGGCTTTCATTAGGTCACTGTTGATATTGGCGGTATTATATGTGAAAATGGACTCAAAAACTCCGAATCGGCAAACAATACAATCCTTGACAAAGTCTGGGATGACTTTCTTGGTTACAGCTTTGTAGGATGCAACCTCTACCCATATTGTGAAGTAGTCAATGGCTACTAAAATAAACCTGTGCCTGTTTGAAGAAGTGGGATCGATTGGACCGATGGCATCCATTCCCCAGGTAGCAAAAGGCCAAGGTGCACTTGTTGCGTTGAGATCATTAGGTGGTACACTTATCATGTCTGCATGTACTTGACATTGGTGGCATTTCTGTACGTACCGGATGCAATCCGTCTCCATGGTCATCCAAAAATATCCGGTTTTGAATATTTTCTTGGCTAGAACAAAACAATTCATATGTGGTCCACAAGTTCCGGCATGTATTTCTTCGAGCAATCTAGAAGCCTCCTTTGCATCAACGCACATTAACAACCCTAGATCAGGGGTTCTTCTATATATGGTCTCTCTGTTTTGGAAGAAGTGATTGGATAGCCTCCGCAACGTGCGTTTCCGAGTGTGGTTTGCCTACCCTTGATATTCTCCTCTTATCAAATATTCTTTGATGTAGTGGAACCAAGGCTTTCCATCTGTCTCCTCTTCAACATGAGCACAGTAAGCCGGTCGATTATGGATTCTCACCGGGACAAGATCAATGAAATTCTGGTCTGGATGTTGTATCATTACTGCCAAAGTGGCCAGTGCATCTGCGAACTCATTTTGAATTCTGGGCACATGTTTGAACTCTATATTTGTGAATTTTTTCATCAATTCCTGTATGTGATGCACGTATGGTAGTATTTTGGTATTCTTTGTAACTCATTCTCCTTGAACCTGATGTACCAGAAGATTCGAATCTCCAATCACAAGTAACTCGTGTATATTCATATTGATGGCCAGATGGAGCCCCATGATGAAAGCCTCATATTCTGCCATATTTTTGGTGCATGGAAACCTAAGCTTCGCGGATACAGGGTAGTGTTGACATGTCTCTGATACCAAAACCGCTCTAATGCCCACTCCTTTGAAGTTTGTAGCTCCATCAAATAACATTCTCCAACCATCGTAAGCCTCAGCAATGTCCTCTCCTACGAAGGATACTTCTTTGTCGGGAAAATACGTTTTTAAGGGTTCGTATTCCCCTCCCACAGGATTTTCAACAAGATGGTCTGTCAATGCTTGTCCTTTGACCGCCTTCTTGTTACATCTTGCGTTTTCGTATGTTTAAAGTTTCGTCTTCAGTTAATTGACGTATACCCGGGGATGAGATCATCTTGACGTTAATGTATTTACGCTATTTATAACAAGTGATAAATAAGTGTTATAAAGGATAAAGGGATACACAAATTAAAGAAAGTGAGTTTCGTTGAAAGTGGCCCGTTTGGTATAAAATATGGGTCGAGCGATAATACCCGATAATTATGAACTAGTACCATGTAAGATACCATATGACCATTGTAGTATAATGTATAAAGTATATCTGAAGTATATTAAAAATAAGTAGAATTTTAAGTAATTTATGGTAATTTTTAAATTATGCGGGTAATTGATTAATTACCGGGTAATAAAACATTACCCAATTAACTAATAAGTGGATAACAATTAACAAAATTACACTCCAAAAGAAACATGGCAGCCCCTTTTTAATTTAAGATGACTCATTATCCATCCATTTATTTCATGTGTCATATTAAGGTTTAAGTGGCAAGAAAGAGACATTTTATAATCTTATCATTAAAACATTTAAAAAAGTTACAAAGCTTTATCAAAGCTTTAAGAGTTCAAAGCTTTAACAAAAAGATTACAAAGTGTATATGGTGAAATCGGAAGAGTCTATTTCTCGCCACCAAGGTGCATTCTGAGAGTCATATCAGTACCTCGAGGCTGTAGGACTACGATCGAGCTCCCTTCCCCGAGGTTCGCCCATGACCCAACAAAGATTTCGAGGGTGGGGAATTCCCGAGGTGAACAACCACCATCAGTAGATTATAGCATCGTGCATAGACGTCCCATCCCTTTATCTTTGCATTTAATGTACTCTGTACCATATTGTATTCCCTCTCCTATATAAAGGGAATCCACACCACTTTGTAAGGGGCTGATGTTCCTCCAACTATTCTCCACAAAATCAATAATATCTCTCTCTCTTTTTCTTCTCTCTAACTTGTTCGTTCTTACTTGCTCGAGACCACCCTTAGCATTTAATAGTTTTATATTTGTTCTTCATTTATTGCTTGATATAGGCCATAAAGAGCCTTGAGTGATCATATCTTAACTGTTATCCCATTCCCGACTACCCCCGATAGCTCAAGATCGAGCCGGATATCGACCTCGAGGCTTCTTCATCGACTAGTCCGAAGCCCGGGCAGCAAGCCTATCGGTTTGATTACTACCCCATTTTAGCTTGTATTTTATCGTTAAACTTCATATTATTAGCATCAACTGCTCTAACAAATAGCATAAAAATAGATCACATATTTTTAGAATCCCATTTATAAATTTATTTGTTGTTACTATTTTCACGGTAAACACAAAGCTTTAACAATTCAAAGCTTTAACAGATGTGCAATCTAAAATGTAGCCATTTCAAAGCTTTAATAAAGCTTCCTTTTCCTATTTTGAAAACAAAATCATTCAGAACGTTACAAATAGTAACAGTTCAAACAACGAGATTACTTGCATCCATGTTTTTCTACAAAGAATATTATACGGAGTTTTCCTTACTCCAGTTATGTTAAGGTCCTCCCTTCGTTATTTTAGTATGGTCCAAATTATACTGATGAAACGAGCAAACGCACAGTTTCCACAAATTACTCTATTTACAGAAATATCAGGGGTGTCTATATTCTTGATTCCCCATGTGAACTATTGTAAGCACGTGATTTTTGCCCTATATGAGAAATACTCCCAAAAAATGCAAAATAAAATGATTTTCCTTGGTGTGCAATTTTGAGTATTTTTGTGATATTTTTGGATAATTATTTGTATTTGTTTGTGTTTGCTTATTTGTTAAATTAATAAAAAATATAAAAATATGTCGCATTTTGCATGTAGGATTTAATTCTACAATTGTTAGTAATTAAATTAGTTTTACAAAAATTAAAAATTACAAAAATAGGCACCTTTTGCATTTTTAGCATTTAATGTCCAAATATACAATTTTATGCTTAATTATTACTTAATTGTGCGTTAATTGTTATTGGAAGTTAATTTGCGCTTTTATAACTTAATTTAGTTCTTAATAATAATTTAAGTACTTTTATAATTTAGTTTTAGAAAAATAAAAGAAGAAAAGAGAACAAAAATACAAAGAAAAATCGGATTGGGCCACTTCTTCAATTTCAAACCACAGGCCCAAATAATTGCCCAACTTTCCCCATGACCCGGTCCGTTTCAAACCGGGTCGATCCGGTCCGCTCCATTAACCCAACACCCCTTCTTCATTTTTGTCCAACACAAAACAAAACCAAAAAAATAAAAAATAAAAAGTGAATTATCACTATTAATAGTTTTTTTTTGTTTTTTTATATATAAAAAAAATCCGAAAATAATTTATTTTATTTATTATTTTTATTTTAAAAAATATATATATATAGTAATTTCGGAAATGATTTTAAAAAAACAACAAAAAAAGTAAAAGAATGTAGAAAATTTAAAAAAAAAAGTAAAAAGTTTTAAAAAATTTAAAAGTAAAATAAGGTTGGAATTAAAAAATAAATATAAAGGTATCTGAAAATTTAAAAAATTTAAAGTAATTGAAAGTAGCATTTTTAAAAGAAAAAGAAAAGATAGTGGTTTGTTTTTTAAAGAAAAGTTAAATAAAGTGAGATTCTCTTTTAAAAAAATAAAAAGTGGGATTTTAAATAAGATAAAGTAATTAAAGTTGGAATTTTAAAAATAAAAGTAAATAAAGGTGGGATTTCTTTTTCTAAAAAAATAAAAGCAATTTGTAAGTGGGATTTCTTTTAATTAAAAAAATAATAAAATAATAAAAAAACAAATCTGAAAATTTCGAAAATTTTGCTATAAATAGAAGAGAAAATTTAGGAAGAAGGGGTGGAAAAAAAAGAGGAAAAACTAGATAGAGAGAAGAAAAAAAGAGGGGGCGGAGTGAGAAGTATACACCCGATATACATTCTGGATACACTGAATATACAGGGGCAGAATTCATTTTGGAGAGTTTTGAAGTTGAAAAAGAATAGTTACTGTTTCATTGCCTCGCTTAAGATCTGAAATAGTCAGAACCTTCCTGCCTTTTACTTCTTCTCTATACTTGGAGTCGTTTATAGTCTCCTGGGTTTTCTACTATTCCTACTGTTACTGGTCTATTCCTGTGTTGCTGGACTGTCGTTGTTGTGCTACATTGTTACTACTGTTGCTGCTTCTCAGCTTCATCTTCTCTTGTTTTCCAATACCAGGTACACGAATGTAATACTAGTTATTGCAAGCTAAAAATGTGGAAGCATGAATACATATGAAGAATCGAATTTTGAAGTTTTAATTTCGCTTTTTCTCTGTTCCTTTTATTGATTGTATTTAGGCTATTTTATGTATTATTGAATAATAATTGGAATAAGAGAAAATAACATAAGTTAGTCTTTAATGAATCGGCTTGGCAAAACGGGTTAATTCACTAGCTATGAAGGTTCTAAGATTATCAACAGTAGGTTAATTGTGAACAAGTACTTAAATTTAGCTAAGGCATGAATTTGAACTAAATTTCGTGAATTAGGTATTAAGGCATGATTTGAGTTCAAACAAAATTAGAAGAACGTTTAAGTCTAATAAACTTTCTATTAAGCTTTAGTAATTATGGTTAAATCCAGTTTCAAATGGTTGTGAATAATTAATTCCAATAGTTTTTTTATATATAACAATGCGAGCTTCAATCTAACTATATTTGATTCTTTTGAATATTAGTTGTCAAATTTTTATTTTATTTATAATTTCGAATTTTTTTAGTAAAATTCTTGTTCATCAATATTTGTATTAATATAGCAATTAGTATGCCATGCTTTCTTAAATAAAATAAAAAAGCTCGTAATTAATTAGGATTTTCTTTATTTATTTTAGAGACTAATTTTAATAGAAAAGATGTAGTCGCTTTAGGATTTGTCCATTTAAAATAAATGAGATGAGCCTCGCCTAGTAAAATATATAGATTGCGGGGCCCTCACAAATGTATGTGTTAATTACTTAGAACTCGGGATCGGCCGCTTAGCGAACTTCACGGCCTTTTCTCAAAATAACCCTGCGCTAGTCGCTTTAGGCGCGTATTTAATAATGTTATCTCCTTAAATTCGGGTGCACATTTATGTGACCCAAATCCAAATCTCAACGAAATCGAAATGTGTCTCTAATCACGGGTACATTGATTGTGACGTGGTCTGAGATGTATTTCCATGACATTGCAAATTCTTTTTAATAATGAATGAGACGAGCCTCGACAAACAAAAAATGCACAAGCTGCGGGGCCCTCTAAATGTATATATTAAAATACTTAGAATTCGAGGACAGGCCGTTTAGCGAATTTTACGGCCTTCCCCAAAATAACAAGACGCTAGTTGCTTTAGGCGCGCCTTTAATAATTTATTTTCCTTAACTCGGGTGCACATTTATGTGACCCAAATCCAAATATCAACCGAGTCGAGATATGCCAAACAACTACGGGTGCATTGATGTAACGTGGTTCGAGATATGTTTCCACGACGTTGCAATTCTCGTAAAATAATAACAATAAGTAAGAAAGCGGTAAAAAGATAAAATTTTGCACATAAGTTCATATTTGTATAAAATCAGATAATCAAGCCGAATATAACAGTTGAGCGACCGTGCTAGAACCACGGAACTCGGGAATGCCTAACACCTTCTCCCGGGTTAACAGAATTCCTTATCCGGATTTCTGGTGCGCAGACTGTAATATGGAGTCATTCTTTTCCTCGATTCGGGATTAAAATTGGTGACTTGGGACACCCTAAATCTCCCAAGTGGCGACTCTGAAATAAATAAACGAATCCCGTTTCGATTGTCCTTTAATTGGAAAAAACTCCCTTGTACCCTCGCGGGTATGTAAAAAGGAGGTGTGACAGCTCTGGCGACTCTGCTGGGGACAAATGACCCAGAACCACTGGTTCAGGGTTAGAAATTCGAGCTTAGATAAATTGTTATATTTGGCTTTATCTGATTTTTACATGTTTTGAGCCTAATGTGCTAAATGTTGCCTTTACCGCTTTGATATTATCTGAACTGTATATAAACTGTGCCGAAACCTACTCTTCTTACCTCCGGGGATGTGCTTACTGGTTAAGACTCCCTATTCTGTTAGTGTCATACCCTAAATAAAAGAGGCTCGGAAAGTTTCTAAGCCGGTTGGCCTTTTGGTTCCCGGACAGGAGCTCCTTCCTCAACTCGAGTGGTCCGCTCGGGTACACTGTCTAGAACACCGACCCAGGTTTTGAACATAGAATAACGTGACTTCATGCCAGATCCCTAGTAGGAACGCTTATTTGCATCACGTTGCATTTGACTTAGGGGACTCAACACAGGGGTTGGGTCCGTCTATGACTAGCAACCTGATATGAAAAGGCCATCCTGATGCATCCTATTTGTTTTCCGTGCATTTATTTGTCTCATGCCCGCATGCTGACCGGTGTTTGAATATTATGAATATTGTGAAATTGAAAAAAAGGAAATAGCGGTTAAGGAATTGATTGTTTATTTTTGAAAAAACCCAATACCCAAATACTGTCAAAACTCTGCCGAAATTTTGGAAAGAAAAAAAAACATCTTATTAGTTTGTTTTATTAAAAGCAAAGGAAAAATAGAAAAAAAAATCGTTGATCTGTTTTGTTTTTCAAAAAAATATATAGAAATATATAGTTTGTCTTGTCATAAAAATAAAAATTAAAAAGAGTCTTACTTTTTTAAAATGGGTTTTTTTATGAAAATTCAAAAAATAATAATAATAATAATAATAAAAAAAAGAGTCTTTCATTATTTGTCACAAATATATACATGTATATATATATATATATATATATATATATATATATATATATATATATATATATATATATATATATCCAAAAGTTTTTATTTCCAAAAAATATATATATGTCTTTATTTGTTGCAAAAATATTTGTCATGCCAAAAAGTCTAGAAAGGTTTTTAGACCCCCAATTTTCAAAAACAAAAAAAAAATCCAAAAATATTTTCCATTATTAACTTCTTTAGAAAGTCTTTTAACTATTTTTTTTTAAAAAAAAATGTATAATAAGATAGAAAAAAATCCGAAAATATTTTTCTTCTTTCAAAATTGAAAAGAAAATTCAAAATTCAAAAAAAAATATTTTTTAGAAGCATTTCTTTTATTAAAGGTAAAATTCCGAAAAATATTTTCTTCTTCCTTTAGAATAAGAAAAAAAAACAAATGGAAATTAAAAAAATATATATATCTTAGAAGTCTTTCTTTTAAAAAGAAAATCAATCAAAAATATTTCCTTTCTCCTTTTAAAGTAGTTCTTTCACAAATTCAAAAAAGGAAGTTAGTTCATCTACTTATTCTTGATTGCCCGAACTACGCGGGTTTGATTCTCACCGGATGTGAGATACGTAGGCAACCCTCATCGGGTCCAACCCCCCTTTTGCTAAAAAAGCCAAAAACAAAAAAAACAAAAAAAAACATGTCAAGATTTTTAATTTTGTCATAAATAAGTCGGGTGATGTCCAACTTCCCTTTTAAAAAAAAAATAGCAAAAATATATATGTCAAATTTCTAAGAAGTCGGGTGACGTTGTTTTATCAAGACATAGCCGAATGTTGCCGAAGGGGACGCCGGAAGGCTGACTTTGCATAAACAGCCACTTTTGGGTCATATTTAAGATTTGGTCCAGTTGACCCACACAGCCTTAAAAATCTTCATCCCCGAGACGTTGAAAGGTCGTGTTTGCAATATTGAGTTTTCTAATTTGAAAAACGATAAAAAGAGTCATAAATAAGTCAGGTGATGTTGTTATGTCATAAATAGCCGAATGTTCCCGAAAGGAACGCCGGAAGGCTGACTTTGCATAAACAGCCACTTTTGGGTCATGTTTAGGATTTTTGGTCTAGTTGACCCACACAGCCCTATAAATCTTCGTCCCCGAGGCGCTGAAGGGCCGTGTTTGCAACACCAGGTTTTTATTATAATTTTAAAAGAAAAAAAAACAAAGAGTCGGCGGTCAGGTGAATACCATTTGAATTTTGTCATAATAAGCCGAGCCAGCTTCAGCCGCGTCTTAAACCGTTCTTGCCGAAATAGCTTTAGAGTATCTTTCAGTTGTCGAAAGGCTATTTTCGTAAAAGAAGTGACAAGTTTGTAAAGTGTCAAAATAATCCTCCCCGACCTCAAAAGTCATGTGAGATTTGGAAGGGGCCACATTTGCAAAAATAGCCGTTTTGTTGCGTTTGTCAAACGGGGAAAGGAAGCTGGCCTTTTTATTTCGAGGTTATAAATCTTTAATTAGAATATGTGGGTTGTTTGATTTTCGAGTTTGTAGGTCATCTTCAAACCTTTGAAACCCAGTTTGTTTTAAATTGAAAAAAAAATGTGTTTAGTATTGTTTATCTTTTATTGGGCCGAACTACGCAAGGTCTGATTCATGCGGGGTCATGATACGTAGGCAATCTCCATAAGATTCGACCACAAAAAAAAATTGAGAAAAAAAGAGAAAAAAATGAAAAATCGAAAGAAAAAGAAAATACAAAATAGAATAAAATACAGGGGTTCCCAAAATACTTCAAAGGGGCAAATAAGCAAGCCAGGATGATGCATGTTGTTTGAAGCAAAGCATGTTAGAAACGGTTAACTGCCTAGGAGCATTGCATCCTCAATGTGTTGTTATCAAATCTGTTAAACTCTAAACGCTAACAAGTTTGTTTTCGGAATCTCAAACAGTTAGTTGTTAAAGAATTCTGGCAACACACCCTTACCAAACTAGATCCAAAGGACCGATAACAACAAGCATGACTACTTCAGAGAATAGTACCAAGGAAGAAAGGCCGGTGAGCCAGTTGTTAAAGGAAGCGATGGAAAAGATAGAAAGGATGGGACTAGAGATGAATGCAATGCAGCTAGCTCTAGCCAAAGCACAAAGGAGCCCTGAGCCACTAGGGCACGTGCCCGAATACCCCCACTCCGGCCCTTCAACAAGCCTCCCAAATCATCGTTGTCTTCAGGAGAGAAGCCCCCATGATTCCCAAGCTCCACCATCCCATCAACCTCTCCCGACACCAAATGTTCCCACTTTTGTGGGACCCACATCAGTCACCCTACAAAGAACGACCATCGAGCCATTGTTTCAGGCTCCTAATACGCAATACTATCCCCATGAGCCCACATTTCATGCACCAGAAACCCATACCTACAACCTGCACTTAGAGGTACCGGTAGAGATTGAAAAGCTGGTTAAAATCCCCGAACAAGATGAGGTGACGAGGAAGTTCAAGAGCCTGGAGCAGTCCTTCAGGAACCTGCACGGATTGGGCAACCAGGTCAGCGTGGCCTACAAGGATCTATGCCCTTTCCCGGATGTCCAACTCCCGGCTGGGTTCAAGATGCCTACGTTTGATTTATATGAAGGGCACGGTGATCCCATGGCGCATTTGCGGGGATTCTGTAGCAAAATGAAAGGGGTAGGTGGCAAAGATGAGCTGCTGATAGCTTATTTCGGCCAAAGTCTGAGTGGATCGGCACTAGAATGGTATACCAGGCAGGATTCCAGCAGATGGTACACTTGGGATGATCTGGCGCAGGCTTTCGCAGGTCATTTTCAATACAATCTCGAGATAGTCCCTGACCGTCTCACATTGCTGAGGACTGGAAAGAAGCCTGGGGAAAGTTTTCGTGAGTTTGGTTTCCGCTGGAGAGAACAAGCGGCCAGAGTTGATCCTCCCATGAAAGAGGGAGAAATGGTGGACTACTTCTTGCAAACACTTGATCCAACTTACTTTGGTCACTTGGTGACAACGGTTGGGAAATCCTTCAATGAAGTGGTAAAGATAGGGGTCATGATAGAGGAGGGCCTAAGGTCTGACAAAATCCTAAATTACTCAGCGCTCAAGGCAACGACCCAGGCTATTCAGAGCGGCGCAGGAGGTGCGCTCGAGGTCGCATCAGTCGAAACAGGTACTGGGTCCAAATTCAGAGGTCCTTCCCCTCACTACCAGCCCAGGCCCAGTCATCCAAATTATCCACACACTCCATACAACCTTCCACAACCCTACTACCTACCATAAGAGCCACTCTTTTCAGACCATCATGCCCAAGCCTGCCCCCGAGCTCCATATAATCCGCCTCAGTATTATCCTCCGAACAAGGTCCGGTCGCAGGGTCAACCATCAGGTCACCCCCGCTGGCGAGAGCTAGCACCACGTGATGAATTCTTGCCTTCACAACGTTTTCAAGCACCCAACGACCTTAGAAAACAGGGGCATGAGGGAAAACAAAGGCAAGGAAACAATTTCACGCCAATTGGGGATTCCTACGCGAGTTTGTTTGAAAAGCTAAAGCTTTCAGGACTGATTGAGGATTTTGTTCTGGTTTGTTTTGTTTTGTTATTCAAACCATTTCGTCGGTAGTCTAATGCAAAATCAGGTCTTTTATTATTTCCAATCTTCTTTTGTTTAGTCCTTTTATCATTTTTTCAACGACGATTCTAGTGACATGACATGCGCACACAGTTTGGGGCCTAATCTTAAAGTTAATTATAAAACCCCGATCAGACCATTTAAAGGAAATAAGGACGGTTGAGATTATTCAGAGCTCGAGTCATATGGAACTGGGGCAAGTAAAATATGAAGAAAAATCGTTAAAAGCAAGATTCGCCAAATTGGCATGAGGGTCATTCATGATAATGAGAGTGTCGCCCAACGGTTCTTTAGAAAGGACCAATGAAAAAGCAAATGTTGAATATAATTGTCAAGTCCAGCACCATCGGAAGAGTCTACAAATCGTTGTTTAAATTGTGTTGTTTGCACTTGGCATAGTTTGAAGACTGGAATGACGAAGGCATTTTATTCTGCTACCTAAACACTTTATCTTTCGTTACCCCTTTTGAGCCTTACTTATTTTTTGTCATACCCCTCGTTCGGAATCAGAAAAAACAACTAGAAAACGCAAGCATATGGCATGAAAAAAAAAACAAAACGAAAAAAGAGAAAAATGAAAGAAGAAAAAAAGAAAAGAAAAAAAACAAACAAAAGAAAGTCGGAATGAAAAGAGGAATTGGGAACTACGTTTGACCTGATTCCTCAAAGAGGATACGTAGGCGCTTCACGGCTCGGTCATAGTTTTGAAAAATGAAAAAAAAATCAGTTAGGATATCCCCAAGCAAGAAACTGGGGCAAAGGTTGCGTTTATTGTGAATAAATCTAATTCCGAAGGTTGTAACTAATAACCCAAAATTAATGTATTTTTTTGAGCCTTTTATACCCTTTCTTTCTAGCCTATCCAAAACCCACATTACGGTCCAAAGAAAGACCTTCTGACCAGTCTTCAAAAGATGCCAAGTCAGACAAATGAGAGTCTTACTGGCGAACATAACATTCTGTTCCACAGCAGAAAGGACTCTAATCTCCAACAGAAAGAGTCATACCGGCGACACTCCAAATCCCCAGCTGGAAAGTAATACAAATGAGAGAGTCTTATCGGTGAAAACCTTCACAGGCACCATAAGGCGATGAAAGCTGAGAGAAAACCAAAATGAGAGAGGCTTGATAGTGAAAAAACCCTTCGGGCACTACAAGTCGAATAAGATTGGGAATCAGATGGGGAATCGTCAAGGGAAGGTCTTGAGAGACGATTGACGGCAGAGGATAGGCCACATACGCATGTCATGGCCATTAGAGTCGGTATCTGCGTTTGATAGATTTTTATTTATAGTTTCTTTTGTTAAAGAGTCATCTTTTCCTTTGTCTTTATTTTGTTTCTTTTTATTTTTTTCCTTTCATAGGAAAATTCCCTAGTAGAGTCTGTTTGGTCGGAACCAGTGGGAAATGACTTCAAAATAGGCCATCAACTAGTACATCCAAGTGGTACAAGGAACAGGCGCAAAACCCGTGTCAAGAAGGGTATCCCTATCAAGATGAGATTGATAAAAGGGATGGGCCAGTGTCAGCAATTAATATCATCCCCAGCAAGTTTGATAGCATAATGGAACACAAAGCTGGGAAAGGAGAAAGAGGAAACCATCCCCAACAAGAGTGGCATGACCGCTTACCATGTTTTTAAACTAACAAATTTTTCTTTGATTTAGAAACAGGGAAAATGAACGTTATTGATGGCGGAAAGACAGGCCATAAAGAAAATCATCAAACCGGGGCAGAAAATTTTCTCATTGTGAAAATTTTCTCGAAGACAGGCGCCCACCTGAATAACGAGAGGAATACTTTTATGTCTTAGTATAGACAGGCGCCCACCTGAATAACGAGAGGAATACTTTTATGTCTTAGTATAGACAGGCGCCCACCTGAATAACGAGAGGAATACTTTTATGTCTTAGTATAGACAGGCGCCCACCTGAATAACGAGAGGAATACTTTTTGTCTGTGCATTTCATATTTCAGGCACCCACCTGTATAACAAGGGAATACATTTCATGTCTTTACCATTAGGCGCCCACCTGTATAACAAGGGAATACATTCCACGTCTGTTCCAATAGGAGACGCACTTCCTAAGCCTAGCCTTTACCAATAGGAGACGCACTTCCTAAGTCTAGTTTTGCCAATAGGAGACGCACTTCCTAAGCTTTACCCATAGGAGACGCACTTCCTAAGTTATTTCACCCATAGGAGATGCATTTCCTCCTAAGTTTATTTTTACCCATAGGAGATGCATTTCCTCCTAAGTTTGTTTTAGTTTCACCCATAGGAGATGCATTTCCTCCTAAGTTTGTTTTAGTCCACCCATAGGAGATGCATTTCCTCCTAAGTTTGTTTTAGTCCACCCATAGGAGATGCATTTCCTCCTAAGTTTGTTTTAGTTTCACCCATAGGAGATGCATTTCCTCCTAAGTTTGTTTTAGTCCACCCATAGGAGATGCATTTCCTCCTAAGTTTGTTTTAGTTTCACCCATAGGAGATACATTTCCTCCTAAGTTTGTTTTAGTCCACCCATAGGAGATGCATATCCTCCTAAGTTTGTTTTGGTCCACCCATAGGAGATGCATTTCCTCCTAAGTTGTTTTAGTTTCACCCTTAGGAGATGCATTTCCTCCTAAGTTTGTTTTTTACCCATAAGAGATGTATTTCCTCCTAAAGTTTATTTTTACCAATAGGAGACGCACATCCTAAGTTAAGTTTCACCAATAGGAGACGCACATCCTAAGATAAGTTTTACCATTAGGAGACGCACTTCCTAAGTCAATTTCACCAATAGGAGACGCACATCCTAAGTAAGTTCTGCCAAGAGGAGACGCACATCCTAAGTTAGTTTCACCAAGAGGAGACGCACTTCCTAAGAAAAATTTCACCAATAGGAGACGCACGTCCTAAGGAGACGCACTTCCTAAAAATAGTTTCACCAAGAGGAGACGCACATCCTAAGTTAGTTTCACCAACAGGAGACGCACATCCTAAGTTAGTTTCACCAACAGGAGACGCACATCCTAAGTTAAGTTTCACAAGAGGAGACGCACTTCCTAAGTAAGTTTCACCAAGAGGAGACGCACATCCTAAGTCAGTTTCGCCAATAGGAGACGCACATCCTAAGAATAGTTTCATCAATAGGAGACGCACTTCCTAAGAATAGTTTCACCAATAGGAGACGCACTTCCTAAGCTAAGTTTCACCAATAGGAGACGCACTTCCTAAGCTAAGTTTCACCAATAGGAGACGCACATCCTAAGGAGACGCACTTCCTAAGAATAGTTTCACCAAGAGGAGACGCACTTCCTAAGAATAGTTTCACCAAGAGGAGACGCACATCCTAAGTTAGTCCTAAGATAAGTTTCACCAAGAGGAGACGCACTTCCTAAGAATAGTTTCACCTATAGGAGACGCACTTCCTAAGAATAGTTTCACCAGTAGGAGACGCACTTCCTAAGCCAAGTTTTACCAATAGGAGACGCACTTCCTAAGAAAAGTTTCACCAATAGGAGACGCACGTCCTAAGGAGACGCACTTCCTAAAAATAATTTCACCAAGAGGAGACGCACATCCTAAGTTAGTTTCACCAACAGGAGACGCACATACTAAGTTAAGTTTCACCAAGAGGAGACGCACTTCCTAAGTAAGTTTCACCAAGAGGAGATGCACATCCTAAGTCAGTTTCACCAATAGGAGACGCACATCCTAAGAATAGTTTCATCAATAGGAGACGCACTTCCTAAGAATAGTTTCACCAATAGGAGACGCACTTCCTAAGCTAAGTTTCACCAATAGGAGACGCACATCCTAAGCTAAGTTTCACCAATAGGAGACGCACATCCTAAGGAGACGCACTTCCTAAGAATAGTTTCACCAAGAGGAGACGCACTTCCTAAGAATAGTTTCACCAAGAGGAGACGCACATCCTAAGTTAGTCCTAAGATAAGTTTCACCAAGAGGAGACGCACTTCCTAAGAATAGTTTCACCTATAGGAGACGCACTTCCTAAGAATAGTTTCACCAGTAGGAGACGCACTTCCTAAGCCAAGTTTTACCAATAGGAGACGCACTTCCTAAGAATAGTTTCACCAATAGGAGACGCACTTCCTAAGTTTAGTTGTACCAATAGGAGACGCACTTCCTAAGTTATTTCACCCAATAGGAGACGCACATCCTAAGTTATTTCACCCAATAGGAGACGCACTTCCTAAGTTAGTTTTACCCAATAGGAGACGCACTTCCTAAGAAAAGTTTCACCAATAGGAGACGCACTTCCTAAGTTTATTTCACCAATAGGAGACGCACTTCCTAAGTTTATTTCACCAACAGGAGACGCACTTCCTAAGTATAGTTGTACCCATAGGAGATGCACTTCCTAAGTAAGTTTTACCAATAGGAGATGCACTTCCTAAGTTTAGTTTTTCCCAATAGGAGACGCACTTCCTAAGTTTATTGTACCCAATAGGAGACGCACTTCCTAAGTTCAGTTTTACCATAGGAGACGCACTTCCTAAAGTTCAGTTTTACCATAGGAGACGCACTTCCCAAGTTCAGTTCTACCAATAGGAGACGCACTTCCTAAGTTTATTGTACCCACAGGAGACGCACTTCCTAAGTTTATTGTACCCAATAGGAGACGCACTTCCTTAAAGTTTAGTTTTGCCCATAGGAGACGCACTTCCTAAGTTTACTTTTATCCCATAGGAGACGCACTTCCTAAATTAAGATTTCACGCATAGGAGACGCATTTCCTAAATTATTTTCATTCATAGGAGACGCACTTCCTAGTTCAAAATCATTAAGGTTTCACCCATAGGAGACGCACTTCCTAAGACTATTTAACCCCTAGGAGACGCACTTCCTAAGTTTAATTTCGTGCATAGGAAACGCACTTCCTGAATTAAGTTTACTTTAGGAGACGCACTTCCTAGTTTGGCTTTTTCAGGTTATACTTTTACTTTAGGAGATGCACTTCCTAGTTTGGCTTTTTCAGGTTATACTTTATTTCAGGAGACGCACTTCCGGAATTGAGATTTCACCCTTAGGAGATGCACTTCGTAGTTTGATTCATTTTGAGTTCGACCATAGGAAACACAATTCCTAGTCTAGTTCTTTGAAGTTTTCACCCTTAGGAGACGCACTTCCTAGTTTAGCTCATTCCGATTCAACCATAGAAGAAGCACTTTCTAGTTTGAGTCATTGAGGTTTTTTTAGCAGACACATTTGCTAGCAAGAGTTTTGGTTTTACTCGTAGGAGATGCACATCCTAGCCTAGTCTTTAGTTTACTCTCATCATTGCATCAGTAGTATAAATAGGTTACAATTTTGCTAACGACTCACAAATCTTCCCAGTGCAAACTGGGTTAGGAAATTCTCGTTTGTTTTGTTTGTTTTGGTTGTAGGATCCCACCTGGAGAATAGAGGTTGTTAAATTCAAGATGATGAAGCCAGGCGCCTGCCCATAATAACAGAAGAATACATTCCAGTCTTTACTTTTCAAGTGTTGAAGTTGGGAGCCCGCCCAGATAACAGAGGCATACATTTCAGTCTTTAATTTTCAAGTAGTGAAGTTGGGAGTCCGCCCAGATAACAGAGGCATACATTCCAGTCTTTACTTTTCAAGTGTTGAAGTTGGGAGCCCGCCCAGATAACAGAGGCATACATTCCAGTCTTTACTTTTCAAGTGTTGAAGTTGGGAGCCCGCCCATAATAACAGAGGCATACATTTCAAGATCAAGTCAGAAGACAATAAAACAGAGGGTTACAACAAGAATCTCCAACAGGAAACAATAAAATCTCAGCACCGGAAACAGAAGGTTGCAACAAGAGGTCCCAGCACAAATTCAGGCGCATGACTCAAAAGGAAGAAAAGACGCGTCTTGAAAGAAGCAGCTGGTGAACATTAAATCATGCCCAGCATAACAAGTCTGATGAAGAAAGCCGTACCCACCAGAGGAACCGCCAAAAGCTTAATGAAGAAAGCCATGTCCCCAGCAGACCGAGAAAAATGATGAAAATTGGTATTCAGAAAAGCAGATGGCCAGTATCATTCCAAAATTCACGGAAGAAAAGCACCGGAGGAAACACAAGTCGACAAGAAAGCAAGGCAACAAGAACAAATTTCAATCTAGCCTAGCTTCTTGTTTTCTTTTAAGCACGGTGTAACAAGGAGATCGGTAAGTAGTGATAACAACATGCAACAGCAGTAACATCGCAGTCCCACGGTAGTCCCAGCTACCAAAACTTCCCGAACTACATTAACCTGATTCCCCTTTAGCCAGGGATATGTAGGAAACCTTTGAAGCAAAGGTTCGGTTAAATCTTTTTCAAAAAAATGCTTCACACGGAGTACTCGGATGGGCAAAAATCGCTCGCTTTATCTTTGCACGAAAACCCTTCGTGTCTTCGGGCAAAGAGGGGCAGCTGTAAGCACGTGATTTTTGCCCTATATGAGAAATACTCCCAAAAAAATGCAAAATAAAATGATTTTCCTTGGTGTGCAATTTTGAGTATTTTTGTGATATTTTTGGATAATTATTTGTATTTGTTTGTGTTTGCTTATTTGTTAAATTAATAAAAAATATAAAAATATGTCTCATTTTGCATGTAGGATTTAATTCTACAATTGTTAGTAATTAAATTAGTTTTACAAAAATTAAAAATTACAAAAATAGGCACCTTTTGCATTTTTAGCATTTAATGTCCAAATATACAATTTTATGCTTAATTATTACTTAATTGTGCGTTAATTGTTATTGGAAGTTAATTTGCGCTTTTATAACTTAATTTAGTTCTTAATAATAATTTAAGTACTTTTATAATTTAGTTTTAGAAAAATAAAAGAAGAAAAGAGAACAAAAATACAAAGAAAAATCGGATTGGGCCACTTCTTCAATTTCAAACCACAGGCCCAAATAATTGCCCAACTTTCCCCATGACCCGGTCCGTTTCAAACCGGGTCGATCCGGTCCGCTCCATTAACCCAACACCCCTTCTTCATTTTTGTCCAACACAAAACAAAACCAAAAAAATAAAAAATAAAAAGTGAATTATCACTATTAATAGTTTTTTTTTGTTTTTTTTATATATAAAAAAATCCGAAAATATTTTATTTTATTTATTATTTTTATTTTAAAAAATATATATATATAGTAATTTCGGAAATGATTTTAAAAAAACAAAAAAAAAGTAAAAGAATGTAGAAAATTTAAAAAAAAAGTAAAAAGTTTTAAAAAATTTAAAAGTAAAATAAGGTTGGAATTAAAAAATAAATATAAAGGTATCTGAAAATTTAAAAAATTTAAAGTAATTGAAAGTAGCATTTTTAAAAGAAAAAGAAAAGATAGTGGTTTGTTTTTTAAAGAAAAGTTAAATAAAGTGAGATTCTCTTTTAAAAAAATAAAAAGTGGGATTTTAAATAAGATAAAGTAATTAAAGTTGGAATTTTAAAAATAAAAGTAAATAAAGGTGGGATTTCTTTTTCTAAAAAAATAAAAGCAATTTGTAAGTGGGATTTCTTTTAATTAAAAAAATAATAAAATAATAAAAAAACAAATCTGAAAATTTCGAAAATTTTGCTATAAATAGAAGAGAAAATTTAGGAAGAAGGGGTGGAAAAAAAGAGGAAAAACTAGATAGAGAGAAGAAAAAAAGAGGGGGCGGAGTGAGAAGTATACACCCGATATACATTCTGGATACACTGAATATACAGGGGCAGAATTCATTTTGGAGAGTTTTGAAGTTGAAAAAGAATAGTTACTGTTTCATTGCCTCGCTTAAGATCTGAAATAGTCAGAACCTTCCTGCCTTTTACTTCTTCTCTATACTTGGAGTCGTTTATAGTCTCCTGGGTTTTCTACTATTCCTACTGTTACTGGTCTATTCCTGTGTTGCTGGACTGTCGTTGTTGTGCTACATTGTTACTACTGTTGCTGCTTCTCAGCTTCATCTTCTCTTGTTTTCCAATACCAGGTACACGAATGTAATACTAGTTATTGCAAGCTAAAAATGTGGAAGCATGAATACATATGAAGAATCGAATTTTGAAGTTTTAATTTCGCTTTTTCTCTGTTCCTTTTATTGATTGTATTTAGGCTATTTTATGTATTATTGAATAATAATTGGAATAAGAGAAAATAACATAAGTTAGTCTTTAATGAATCGGCTTGGCAAAACGGGTTAATTCACTAGCTATGAAGGTTCTAAGATTATCAACAGTAGGTTAATTGTGAACAAGTACTTAAATTTAGCTAAGGCATGAATTTGAACTAAATTTCGTGAATTAGGTATTAAGGCATGATTTGAGTTCAAACAAAATTAGAAGAACGTTTAAGTCTAATAAACTTTCTATT
Source organism: Nicotiana sylvestris (assembly GCF_000393655.2). Taxonomy (NCBI): domain Eukaryota; kingdom Viridiplantae; phylum Streptophyta; class Magnoliopsida; order Solanales; family Solanaceae; genus Nicotiana; species Nicotiana sylvestris. The sequence continues at coordinate 96,758,235 of NC_091061.1, forward strand.
AAGCTTTAGTAATTATGGTTAAATCCAGTTTCAAATGGTTGTGAATAATTAATTCCAATAGTTTTTTTTATATATAACAATGCGAGCTTCAATCTAACTATATTTGATTCTTTTGAATATTAGTTGTCAAATTTTTATTTTATTTATAATTTCGAATTTTTTTAGTAAAATTCTTGTTCATCAATATTTGTATTAATATAGCAATTAGTATGCCATGCTTTCTTAAATAAAATAAAAAAGCTCGTAATTAATTAGGATTTTCTTTATTTATTTTAGAGACTAATTTTAATAGAAAAGATGTAGTCGCTTTAGGATTTGTCCATTTAAAATAAATGAGATGAGCCTCGCCTAGTAAAATATATAGATTGCGGGGCCCTCACAAATGTATGTGTTAATTACTTAGAACTCGGGATCGGCCGCTTAGCGAACTTCACGGCCTTTTCTCAAAATAACCCTGCGCTAGTCGCTTTAGGCGCGTATTTAATAATGTTATCTCCTTAAATTCGGGTGCACATTTATGTGACCCAAATCCAAATCTCAACGAAATCGAAATGTGTCTCTAATCACGGGTACATTGATTGTGACGTGGTCTGAGATGTATTTCCATGACATTGCAAATTCTTTTTAATAATGAATGAGACGAGCCTCGACAAACAAAAAATGCACAAGCTGCGGGGCCCTCTAAATGTATATATTAAAATACTTAGAATTCGAGGACAGGCCGTTTAGCGAATTTTACGGCCTTCCCCAAAATAACAAGACGCTAGTTGCTTTAGGCGCGCCTTTAATAATTTATTTTCCTTAACTCGGGTGCACATTTATGTGACCCAAATCCAAATCTCAACCGAGTCGAGATATGCCAAACAACTACGGGTGCATTGATGTAACGTGGTTCGAGATATGTTTCCACGACGTTGCAATTCTCGTAAAATAATAACAATAAGTAAGAAAGCGGTAAAAAGATAAAATTTTGCACATAAGTTCATATTTGTATAAAATCAGATAATCAAGCCGAATATAACAGTTGAGCGACCGTGCTAGAACCACGGAACTCGGGAATGCCTAACACCTTCTCCCGGGTTAACAGAATTCCTTATCCGGATTTCTGGTGCGCAGACTGTAATATGGAGTCATTCTTTTCCTCGATTCGGGATTAAAATTGGTGACTTGGGACACCCTAAATCTCCCAAGTGGCGACTCTGAAATAAATAAACCAATCCCGTTTCGATTGTCCTTTAATTGGAAAAACTCCCTTGCACCCTCGCGGGTGCGGAAAAAGGAGGTGCGACAGCTCTGGCGACTCTGCTGGGGACAAATGACCCAGAACCACTGGTTCAGGGTTAGAAATTCGAGCTTAGATAAATTGTTATATTTGGCTTTATCTGATTTTTACATGTTTTGAGCCTAATGTGCTAAATGTTGCCTTTACCGCTTTGATATTATCTGAACTGTATATAAACTGTGCCGAAACCTACTCTTCTTACCTCCGGGGATGTGCTTACTGGTTAAGACTCCCTATTCTGTTAGTGTCATACCCTAAATAAAAGAGGCTCGGAAAGTTTCTAAGCCGGTTGGCCTTTTGGTTCCCGGACAGGAGCTCCTTCCTCAACTCGAGTGGTCCGCTCGGGTACACTGTCTAGAACACCGACCCAGGTTTTGAACATAGAATAACGTGACTTCATGCCGGATCCCTAGTAGGAACGCTTATTTGCATCACGTTGCATTTGACTTAGGGGACTCAACACAGGGGTTGGGTCCGTCTATGACTAGCAACCTGATATGAAAAGGCCATCCTGATGCATCCTATTTGTTTTCCGTGCATTTATTTGTCTCATGCCCGCATGCTGACCGGTGTTTGAATATTATGAATATTGTGAAATTGAAAAAAAGGAAATAGCGGTTAGGGAATTGATTGTTTATTTTTGAAAAAACCCAATACCCAAATACTGTCAAAACTCTGCCGAAATTTTGGAAAGAAAAAAAAACGTCTTATTAGTTTGTTTTATTAAAAGCAAAGGAAAAATAGAAAAAAAAAATCGTTGTTCTGTTTTGTTTTTCAAAAAAAAATATATAGAAATATATAATTTGTCTTGTCATAAAAATAAAAATTAAAAAGAGTCTTACTTTTTTAAAATGGGTTTTTTATGAAAATTCAAATAATAATAATAATAATAATAATAATAATAATAAAAAAGAGTCTTTCATTATTTGTCACAAATATATACATGTATATATATATATATCCAAAAGTTTTTATTTCCAAAAAATATATATATGTCTTTATTTGTTGCAAAAATATTTGTCTTGCCAAAAAGTCTAGAAAGGTTTTTAGACCCCCAATTTTCAAAAACAAAAAAAAATCCAAAAATATTTTCCATTATTAACTTCTTTAGAAAGTCTTTTAACTATTTTTTTAAAAAAATGTATAATAAGATAGAAAAAAATCCGAAAATATTTTTCTTCTTTCAAAATTGAAAAGAAAATTCAAAATTCAAAAAAAAATATTTTTTAGAAGCATTTCTTTTATTAAAGGTAAAATTCCGAAAAATATTTTCTTCTTCCTTTAGAATAAGAAAAAAAAACAAATGGAAATTAAAAAAATATATATATCTTAGAAGTCTTTCTTTTAAAAAGAAAATCAATCAAAAATATTTCCTTTCTCCTTTTAAAGTAGTTCTTTCACAAATTCAAAAAAGGAAGTTAGTTCATCTACTTATTCTTGATTGCCCGAACTACGCGGGTTTGATTCTCACCGGATGTGAGATACGTAGGCAACCCTCATCGGGTCCAACCCCACCTTTTGCTAAAAAAGCAAAAAACAAAAAAAAAACTTGTCAAGATTTTTAATTTTGTCATAAATAAGTCGGGTGATGTCCAACTTCCCTTTTAAAAAAAATAGCAAAAATATATATGTCAAATTTCTAAGAAGTCGGGTGACGTTGTTTTATCAAGACATAGCCGAATGTTCCCGAAGGGGACGCCGGAAGGCTGACTTTGCATAAACAGCCACTTTTGGGTCATATTTAAGATTTGGTCCAGTTGACCCACACAACCTTAAAAATCTTCGTCCCCGAGACGTTGAAAGGCCGTGTTTGCAATATTGAGTTTTCTAATTTGAAAAACGATAAAAAGAGTCATAAATAAGTCAGGTGATGTTGTTATATCATAAATAGCCGAATGTTCCCGAAAGGAACGCCGGAAGGCTGACTTTGCATAAACAGCCACTTTTGGGTCATGTTTAGGATTTTTGGTCTAGTTGACCCACACAGCCCTATAAATCTTCGTCCCCGAGGCGCTGAAGGGCCGTGTTTGCAACACCAGGTTTTTATTATAATTTTAAAAGAAAAAAAAACAAAGAGTCGGCGGTCAGGTGAATACCGTTTGAATTTTGTCATAATAAGCCGAGCCAGCTTCAGCCGCGTCTTAAACCGTTCTTGCCGAAATAGCTTTAGAGTATCTTTCAGTTGTCGAAAGGCTATTTTCGTAAAAGAAGTGACAAGTTTGTAAAGTGTCAAAATAATCCTCCCCGACCTCAAAAGTCATGTGAGATTTGGAAGGGGCCACATTTGCAAAAATAGCCGTTTTGTTGCGTTTATCAAACGGGGAAAGGAAGCTGGCCTTTTTATTTCGAGGTTATAAATCTTTAATTAGAATATGTGGGTTGTTTGATTTTCGAGTTTGTAGGTCATCTTCAAACCTTTGAAACCCAGTTTGTTTTAAATTGAAAAAAAAATGTGTTTAGTATTGTTTATCTTTTATTGGGCCGAACTACACAAGGTCTGATTCATGCGGGGTCATGATACGTAGGCAATCTCCATAAGATTCGACCACAAAAAAAAATTGAGAAAAAAGAGAAAAAAAATGAAAAATCGAAAGAAAAAGAAAATACAAAATAGAATAAAATACAGGGGTTCCCAAAATACTTCAAAGGGGCAAATAAGCAAGCCAGGATGACGCATGTTGTTTGAAGCAAAACATGTTAGAAACGGTTAACTGCCTAGGAGCATTGCATCCTCAATGTGTTGTTATCAAATCTGTTAAACTCTAAACGCTAACAAGTTTGTTTTCGGAATCTCAAACAGTTAGTTGTTAAAGAATTCTGGCAACACACCCTTACCAAACTAGATCCAAAGGACCGATAACAACAAGCATGACTACTTCAGAGAATAGTACCAAGGAAGAAAGGCCGGTGAGCCAGTTGTTAAAGGAAGCGATGGAAAAGATAGAAAGGATGAGACTAGAGATGAATGCAATGCAGCTAGCTCTAGCCAAAGCACAAAGGAGCCCTGAGCCACTAGGGCACGTGCCCGAATACCCCCACTCCGGCCCTTCAACAAGCCTCCCAAATCATCGTTGTCTTCAGGAGAGAAGCCCCCATGATTCCCAAGCTCCACCATCCCATCAACCTCTCCCGACACCAAATGTTCCCACTTTTGTGGGACCCACATCAGTCACCCTGCAAAGAACGACCATCGAGCCATTGTTTCAGGCTCCTAATACGCAATACTATCCCCATGAGCCCACATTTCATGCACCAGAACCCCATACCTACAACCTGCACTTAGAGGTACCGGTAGAGATTGAAAAGCTGGTTAAAATCCCCGAACAAGATGAGGTGACGAGGAAGTTCAAGAGCTTGGAGCAGTCCTTCAGGAACCTGCACGGATTGGGCAACCAGGTCAGCGTGGCCTACAAGGATCTATGTCCTTTCCCGGATGTCCAACTCCCGGCTGGGTTCAAGATGCCTAAGTTTGATTTATATGAAGCGCACGGTGATCCCATGGCACATTTGCGGGGATTCTGTAGCAAAATGAGAGGGGCAGGTGGCAAAGATGAGCTGCTGATAGCTTATTTCGGCCAAAGTCTGAGTGGATCGGCACTAGAATGGTATACCAGGCAGGATTCCAGCAGATGGTACACTTGGGATGATCTGGCGCAGGCTTTCGCAGGTCATTTTCAATACAATCTCGAGATAGTCCCTGACCGTCTCACATTGCTGAGGACTGGAAAGAAGCCTGGGGAAAGTTTTCGTGAGTTTGGTTTCCGCTGGAGAGAACAAGCGGCCAGAGTTGATCCTCCCATGAAAGAGGGAGAAATGGTGGACTACTTCTTGCAAACACTTGATCCAACTTACTTTGGTCACTTGGTGACAACGGTTGGGAAATCCTTCAATGAAGTGGTAAAGATAGGGGTCATGATAGAGGAGGGCCTAAGGTCTGACAAAATCCTAAATTACTCAGCGCTCAAGGCAACGACCCAGGCTATTCAGAGCGGCGCGGGAGGTGCGCTCGAGGTCGCATCAGTCGAAACAGGTACTGGGTCCAAATTCAGAGGTCCTTCCCCTCACTACCAGCCCAGGCCCAGTCATCCAAATTATCCACACACTCCATACAACCTTCCACAACCCTACTACCCACCATCAGAGCCACTCTTTTCAGACCATCATGCCCAAGCCTGCCCCCGAGCTCCATATAATCCGCCTCAGTATTATCCTCCGAACAAGGTCCGGTCGCAGGGTCAACCATCAGGTCACCCCCGCTGGCGAGAGCTAGCACCACGTGATGCATTCTTGCCTTCACAACGTTTTCAAGCACCCAACGACCCTATAAAACAGGGGCATGGGGGAAAACAAAGGCAAGGAAACAATTTCACGCCAATTGGGGAGTCCTACGCGAGTTTGTTTGAAAAGCTAAAGCTTTCAGGACTGATTGAGGATTTTGTTCTGGTTTGTTTTGTTTTGTTATTCAAACCATTTCGCCGGTAGTCTAATGCAAAATCCGGTCTTTTATTATTTCCAATCTTCTTTTGTTTAGTCCTTTTATCATTTTTTCAACGACGATTCTAGTGACATGACATGCGCACACAGTTTGGGGCCTAATCTTAAAGTTAATTATAAAACCCCGATCAGACCATTTAAAGGAAATAAGGACGGTTGAGATTATTCAGAGCTCGAGTCATATGGAACTGGGGCAAGTAAAATATGAAGAAAAATCGTTAAAAGCAAGATTCGCCAAATTGGCATGAGGGTCGTTCATGATAATGAGAGTGTCGCCCAACGGTTCTTTAGAAAGGACCAATGAAAAAGCAAATGTTGAATATAATTGTCAAGTCCAGCACCATCGGAAGAGGCTACAAATCGTTGTTTAAATTGTGTTGTTTGCACTTGGCATAGTTTGAAGACTGGAATGACGAAGGCATTTTATTCTGCTACCTAAACACTTTATCCTTCGTTACCCCTTTTGAGCCTTACTTATTTTTTGTCATACCCCTCGTTCGGAATCAGAAAAAACGACTAGAAAACGCAAGCATATGGCATGAAAAAAAAAACAAAACGAAAAAAGAGAAAAATGAAAGAAGAAAAAAAAAGAAAGAAAAAACAAACAAACAAAAGAAAGTCGGAATGAAAAGAGGAATTGGGAACTACGTTTGACCTGATTCCTCAAAGAGGATACGTAGGCGCTTCACGGCTCGGTCATAGTTTTGAAAAATGAAAAAAAATCAGTTAGGATATCCCCAAGCAAGAAACTAGGGCAAAGGTTGCGTTTATTGTGAATAAATCTAATTCCGAAGGTTGTAACTAATAACCCAAAATTAATGTATTTTTTTGAGCCTTTTATACCCTTTCTTTCTAGCCTATCCAAAACCCACATTACGGTCCAAAGAAAGACCTTCTGACCAGTCTTCAAAAGATGTCAAGTCAGACAAATGAGAGTCTTACCGGCGAACATAACATTCTGTTCCACAGCAGAAAGGACTCTAATCTCCAACAGAAAGAGTCATACCGGCGACACTCCAAATCCCCAGCTGGAAAGTAATACAAATGAGAGAGTCTTATCGGTGAAAACCTTCACAGGCACCATAAGGCGATGAAAGCTGAGAGAAAACCAAAATGAGAGAGGCTTGATAGTGAAAAAACCCTTCGGGCACTACAAGTCGAATAAGATTGGGAATCAGATGGGGAATCGTCAAGGGAAGGTCTTGAGAGACGATTGACGGCAGAGGATAGGCCACATACGCATGTCATGGCCATTAGAGTCGGTATCTGCGTTTGATAGATTTTTATTTATAGTTTCTTTTGTTAAAGAGTCATCTTTTCCTTTGTCTTTATTTTGTTTCTTTTTATTTTTTTCCTTTCATAGGAAAATTCCCTAGTAGAGTCTGTTTGGTCGGAACCAGTGGGAAATGACTTCAAAATAGGCCATCAACTAGTACATCCAAGTGGTACAAGGAACAGGCGCAAAACCCGTGTCAAGAAGGGTATCCCTATCAAGATGAGATTGATAAAAGGGATGGGCCAGTGTCAGCAATTAATATCATCCCCAGCAAGTTTGATAGCATAATGGAACACAAAGCTGGGAAAGGAGAAAGAGGAAACCATCCCCAACAAGAGTGGCATGACCGCTTACCATGTTTTTAAACTAACAAATTTTTCTTTGATTTAGAAACAGGGAAAATGAACGTTATTGATGGCGGAAAGACAGGCCATAAAGAAAATCATCAAACCGGGGCAGAAAATTTTCTCATTGTGAAAATTTTCTCGAAGACAGGCGCCCACCTGAATAACGAGAGGAATACTTTTATGTCTTAGTATAGACAGGCGCCCACCTGAATAACGAGAGGAATACTTTTTGTCTGTGCATTTCATATTTCAGGCACCCACCTGTATAACAAGGGAATACATTTCATGTCTTTACCATTAGGCGCCCACCTGTATAACAAGGGAATACATTCCACGTCTGTTCCAATAGGAGACGCACTTCCTAAGCCTAGCCTTTACCAATAGGAGACGCACTTCCTAAGCCTAGCCTTTACCAATAGGAGACGCACTTCCTAAGTCTAGTTTTGCCAATAGGAGACGCACTTCCTAAGCTTTACCCATAGGAGACGCACTTCCTAAGTTATTTCACCCATAGGAGATGCATTTCCTCCTAAGTTTATTTTTACCCATAGGAGATGCATTTCCTCCTAAGTTTGTTTTAGTTTCACCCATAGGAGATGCATTTCCTCCTAAGTTTGTTTTAGTCCACCCATAGGAGATGCATTTCCTCCTAAGTTTGTTTTAGTCCACCCATAGGAGATGCATTTCCTCCTAAGTTTGTTTTAGTTTCACCCATAGGAGATGCATTTCCTCCTAAGTTTGTTTTAGTCCACCCATAGGAGATGCATTTCCTCCTAAGTTTGTTTTAGTTTCACCCATAGGAGATACATTTCCTCCTAAGTTTGTTTTAGTCCACCCATAGGAGATGCATTTCCTCCTAAGTTTGTTTTGGTCCACCCATAGGAGATGCATTTCCTCCTAAGTTTGTTTTAGTTTCACCCTTAGGAGATGCATTTCCTCCTAAGTTTGTTTTTTACCCATAGGAGATGTATTTCCTCCTAAAGTTTATTTTTACCAATAGGAGACGCACATCCTAAGTTAAGTTTCACCAATAGGAGACGCACATCCTAAGATAAGTTTTACCATTAGGAGACGCACTTCCTAAGTCAATTTCACCAATAGGAGACGCACATCCTAAGTAAGTTCTGCCAAGAGGAGACGCACATCCTAAGTTAGTTTCACCAAGAGGAGACGCACTTCCTAAGAAAAATTTCACCAATAGGAGACGCACGTCCTAAGGAGACGCACTTCCTAAAAATAGTTTCACCAAGAGGAGACGCACATCCTAAGTTAGTTTCACCAACAGGAGACGCACATCCTAAGTTAGTTTCACCAACAGGAGACGCACATCCTAAGTTAAGTTTCACAAGAGGAGACGCACTTCCTAAGTAAGTTTCACCAAGAGGAGACGCACATCCTAAGTCAGTTTCGCCAATAGGAGACGCACATCCTAAGAATAGTTTCATCAATAGGAGACGCACTTCCTAAGAATAGTTTCACCAATAGGAGACGCACTTCCTAAGCTAAGTTTCACCAATAGGAGACGCACTTCCTAAGCTAAGTTTCACCAATAGGAGACGCACATCCTAAGGAGACGCACTTCCTAAGAATAGTTTCACCAAGAGGAGACGCACTTCCTAAGAATAGTTTCACCAAGAGGAGACGCACATCCTAAGTTAATCCTAAGATAAGTTTCACCATTAGGAGACGCACTTCCTAAGTCAATTTCACCAATAGGAGACGCACATCCTAAGTAAGTTCCACTAAGAGGAGACGCACATCCTAAGTTAGTTTCACCAAGAGGAGACGCACTTCCTAAGAAAAATTTCACCAATAGGAGACGCACGTCCTAAGGAGACGCACTTCCTAAAAATAATTTCACCAAGAGGAGACGCACATCCTAAGTTAGTTTCACCAACAGGAGACGCACATCCTAAGTTAAGTTTCACCAAGAGGAGACGCACTTCCTAAGTAAGTTTCACCAAGAGGAGATGCACATCCTAAGTAAGTTTCACCAATAGGAGACGCACATCCTAAGAATAGTTTCATCAATAGGAGACGCACTTCCTAAGAATAGTTTCACCAATAGGAGATGCACTTCCTAAGCTAAGTTTCACCAATAGGAGACGCACTTCCTAATCTAAGTTTCACCAATAGGAGACGCACATCCTAAGGAGACGCACTTCCTAAGAATAGTTTCACCAAGAGGAGACACACTTCCTAAGAATAGTTTCACCAAGAGGAGACGCACATCCTAAGTTAGTCCTAAAATAAGTTTCACCAAGAGGAGATGCACTTCCTAAGAATAGTTTCACCTATAGGAGACGCACTTCCTAAGAATAGTTTCACCAGTAGGAGACACACTTCCTAAGCCAAGTTTTACCAATAGGAGACGCACTTCCTAAGAATAGTTTCACCAATAGGAGACACACTTCCTAAGTTTAGTTGTACCAATAGGAGACGCACTTCCTAAGTTATTTCACCCAATAGGAGACACACATCCTAAGTTATTTCACCCAATAGGAGACGCACTTCCTAAGTTAGTTTTACCCAATAGGAGACGCACTTCCTAAGAAAAGTTTCACCAATAGGAGACGCACTTCCTAAGTTTATTTCACCAATAGGAGACGCACTTCCTAAGTTTATTTCACCAACAGGAGACGCACTTCCTAAGTATAGTTGTACCCATAGGAGATGCACTTCCTAAGTAAGTTTTACCAATAGGAGATGCACTTCCTAAGTTTAGTTTTTCCCAATAGGAGACGCACTTCCTAAGTTTATTGTACCCAATAGGAGACGCACTTCCTAAGTTCAGTTTTACCATAGGAGACGCACTTCCTAAAGTTCAGTTTTACCATAGGAGACGCACTTCCCAAGTTCAGTTCTACCAATAGGAGACGCACTTCCTAAGTTTATTGTACCCACAGGAGACACACTTCCTAAGTTTATTGTACCCAATAGGAGACGCACTTCCTTAAAGTTTAGTTTTGCCCATAGGAGACGCACTTCCTAAGTTTACTTTTATCCCATAGGAGACGCACTTCCTAAATTAAGATTTCACGCATAGGAGACGCATTTCCTAAATTATTTTCATTCATAGGAGACGCACTTCCTAGTTCAAAATCATTAAGGTTTCACCCATAGGAGACGCACTTCCTAAGACTATTTAACCCCTAGGAGACGCACTTCCTAAGTTTAATTTCGTGCATAGGAAACGCACTTCCTGAATTAAGTTTACTTTAGGAGACGCACTTCCTAGTTTGGCTTTTTCAGGTTATACTTTTACTTTAGGAGATGCACTTCCTAGTTTGGCTTTTTCAGGTTATACTTTATTTCAGGAGACGCACTTCCGGAATTGAGATTTCACCCTTAGGAGATGCACTTCGTAGTTTGATTCATTTTGAGTTCGACCATAGGAAACACAATTCCTAGTCTAGTTCTTTGAAGTTTTCACCCTTAGGAGACGCACTTCCTAGTTTAGCTCATTCCGATTCAACCATAGAAGAAGCACTTTCTAGTTTGAGTCATTGAGGTTTTTTTAGCAGACACATTTGCTAGCAAGAGTTTTGGTTTTACTCGTAGGAGATGCACATCCTAGCCTAGTCTTTAGTTTACTCTCATCATTGCATCAGTAGTATAAATAGGTTACAATTTTGCTAACGACTCACAAATCTTCCCAGTGCAAACTGGGTTAGGAAATTCTCGTTTGTTTTGTTTGTTTTGGTTGTAGGATCCCACCTGGAGAATAGAGGTTGTTAAATTCAAGATGATGAAGCCAGGCGCCTGCCCATAATAACAGAAGAATACATTCCAGTCTTTACTTTTCAAGTGTTGAAGTTGGGAGCCCGCCCAGATAACAGAGGCATACATTTCAGTCTTTAATTTTCAAGTAGTGAAGTTGGGAGTCCGCCCAGATAACAGAGGCATACATTCCAGTCTTTACTTTTCAAGTGTTGAAGTTGGGAGCCCGCCCAGATAACAGAGGCATACATTCCAGTCTTTACTTTTCAAGTGTTGAAGTTGGGAGCCCGCCCATAATAACAGAGGCATACATTTCAAGATCAAGTCAGAAGACAATAAAACAGAGGGTTACAACAAGAATCTCCAACAGGAAACAATAAAATCTCAGCACCGGAAACAGAAGGTTGCAACAAGAGGTCCCAGCACAAATTCAGGCGCATGACTCAAAAGGAAGAAAAGACGCGTCTTGAAAGAAGCAGCTGGTGAACATTAAATCATGCCCAGCATAACAAGTCTGATGAAGAAAGCCGTACCCACCAGAGGAACCGCCAAAAGCTTAATGAAGAAAGCCATGTCCCCAGCGGACCGAGCAAAATGATGAAAACTGGTATTCAGAAAAGCAGATGGCCAGTATCATTCCAAAATTCACGGAAGAAAAGCACCGGAGGAAACACAAGTCGACAAGAAAGCAAGGCAACAAGAACAAATTTCAATCTAGCCTAGCTTCTTGTTTTCTTTTAAGCACGGTGTAACAAGGAGATCGGTAAGTAGTGATAACAACATGCAACAGCAGTAACATCGCAGTCCCACGGTAGTCCCAGCTACCAAAACTTCCCGAACTACATTAACCTGATTCCCCTTTAGCCAGGGATATGTAGGAAACCTTTGAAGCAAAGGTTCGGTTAAATCTTTTTCAAAAAAATGCTTCACACGGAGTACTCGGATGGGCAAAAATCGCTCGCTTTATCTTTGCACGAAAACCCTTCGTGTCTCCGGGCAAAGAGGGGCAGCTGTAAGCACGTGATTTTTGCCCTATATGAGAAATACTCCCAAAAAATGCAAAATAAAATGATTTTCCTTGGTGTGCAATTTTGAGTATTTTTGTGATATTTTTGGATAATTATTTGTATTTGTTTGTGTTTGCTTATTTGTTAAATTAATAAAAAATATAAAAATATGTCTCATTTTGCATGTAGGATTTAATTCTACAATTGTTAGTAATTAAATTAGTTTTACAAAAATTAAAAATTACAAAAATAGGCACCTTTTGCATTTTTAGCATTTAATGTCCAAATATACAATTTTATGCTTAATTATTACTTAATTGTGCGTTAATTGTTATTGGAAGTTAATTTGCGCTTTTATAACTTAATTTAGTTCTTAATAATAATTTAAGTACTTTTATAATTTAGTTTTAGAAAAATAAAAGAAGAAAAGAGAACAAAAATACAAAGAAAAATCGGATTGGGCCACTTCTTCAATTTCAAACCACAGGCCCAAATAATTGCCCAACTTTCCCCATGACCCGGTCCGTTTCAAACCGGGTCGATCCGGTCCGCTCCATTAACCCAACACCCCTTCTTCATTTTTGTCCAACACAAAACAAAACCAAAAAAATAAAAAATAAAAAGTGAATTATCACTATTAATAGTTTTATTATTTGTTTTTTTATATATAAAAAAATCCGAAAATATTTTATTTTATTTATTATTTTTATTTTAAAAAATATATATATATAGTAATTTCGGAAATGATTTTAAAAAAATAAAAAATAAAAAAATAAAAAAAAGTAAAAGAATGTAGAAAATTTAAAAAAAGTAAAAAGTTTTAAAAAATTTAAAAGTAAAATAAGGTTGGAATTAAAAAATAAATATAAAGGTATCTGAAAATTTAAAAAATTTAAAGTAATTGAAAGTAGCATTTTTAAAAGAAAAAGAAAAGATAGTGGTTTGTTTTTTAAAGAAAAGTTAAATAAAGTGAGATTCTCTTTTAAAAAAATAAAAAGTGGGATTTTAAATAAGATAAAGTAATTAAAGTTGGAATTTTAAAAATAAAAGTAAATAAAGGTGGGATTTCTTTTTCTAAAAAAATAAAAGCAATTTGTAAGTGGGATTTCTTTTAATTAAAAAAATAATAAAATAATAAAAAAACAAATCTGAAAATTTCGAAAATTTTGCTATAAATAGAAGAGAAAATTTAGGAAGAAGGGGTGGAAAAAAGAGAGGAAAAACTAGATAGAGAGAAGAAAAAAAGAGGGGGCGGAGTGAGAAGTATACACCCGATATACATTCTGGATACACTGAATATACAGGGGCAGAATTCATTTTGGAGAGTTTTGAAGTTGAAAAAGAATAGTTACTGTTTCATTGCCTCGCTTAAGATCTGAAATAGTCAGAACCTTCCTGCCTTTTACTTCTTCTCTATACTTGGAGTCGTTTATAGTCTCCTGGGTTTTCTACTATTCCTACTGTTACTGGTCTATTCCTGTGTTGCTGGACTGTCGTTGTTGTGCTACATTGTTACTACTGTTGCTGCTTCTCAGCTTCATCTTCTCTTGTTTTCCAATACCAGGTACACGAATGTAATACTAGTTATTGCAAGCTAAAAATGTGGAAGCATGAATACATATGAAGAATCGAATTTTGAAGTTTTAATTTCGCTTTTTCTCTGTTCCTTTTATTGATTGTATTTAGGCTATTTTATGTATTATTGAATAATAATTGGAATAAGAGAAAATAACATAAGTTAGTCTTTAATGAATCGGCTTGGCAAAACGGGTTAATTCACTAGCTATGAAGGTTCTAAGATTATCAACAGTAGGTTAATTGTGAACAAGTACTTAAATTTAGCTAAGGCATGAATTTGAACTAAATTTCGTGAATTAGGTATTAAGGCATGATTTGAGTTCAAACAAAATTAGAAGAACGTTTAAGTCTAATAAACTTTCTATTAAGCTTTAGTAATTATGGTTAAATCCAGTTTCAAATGGTTGTGAATAATTAATTCCAATAGTTTTTTTTATATATAACAATGCGAGCTTCAATCTAACTATATTTGATTCTTTTGAATATTAGTTGTCAAATTTTTATTTTATTTATAATTTCGAATTTTTTTAGTAAAATTCTTGTTCATCAATATTTGTATTAATATAGCAATTAGTATGCCATGCTTTCTTAAATAAAAAAAACTCGTAATTAATTAGGATTTTCTTTATTTATTTTAGAGACTAATTTTAATAGAAAAGATGTAGTCGCTTTAGGATTTGTCCATTTAAAATAAATGAGATGAGCCTCGCCTAGTAAAATATATAGATTGCGGGGCCCTCACAAATGTATGTGTTAATTACTTAGAACTCGGGATCGGCCGCTTAGCGAACTTCACGGCCTTTTCTCAAAATAACCCTGCGCTAGTCGCTTTAGGCGCGTATTTAATAATGTTATCTCCTTAAATTCGGGTGCACATTTATGTGACCCAAATCCAAATCTCAACGAAATCGAAATGTGTCTCTAATCACGGGTACATTGATTGTGACGTGGTCTGAGATGTATTTCCATGACATTGCAAATTCTTTTTAATAATGAATGAGACGAGCCTCGACAAACAAAAAATGCACAAGCTGCGGGGCCCTCTAAATGTATATATTAAAATACTTAGAATTCGAGGACAGGCCGTTTAGCGAATTTTACGGCCTTCCCCAAAATAACAAGACGCTAGTTGCTTTAGGCGCGCCTTTAATAATTTATTTTCCTTAACTCGGGTGCACATTTATGTGACCCAAATCCAAATCTCAACCGAGTCGAGATATGCCAAACAACTACGGGTGCATTGATGTAACGTGGTTCGAGATATGTTTCCACGACGTTGCAATTCTCGTAAAATAATAACAATAAGTAAGAAAGCGGTAAAAAGATAAAATTTTGCACATAAGTTCATATTTGTATAAAATCAGATAATCAAGCCGAATATAACAGTTGAGCGACCGTGCTAGAACCACGGAACTCGGGAATGCCTAACACCTTCTCCCGGGTTAACAGAATTCCTTATCCGGATTTCTGGTGCGCAGACTGTAATATGGAGTCATTCTTTTCCTCGATTCGGGATTAAAATTGGTGACTTGGGACACCCTAAATCTCCCAAGTGGCGACTCTGAAATAAATAAACGAATCCCGTTTCGATTGTCCTTTAATTGGAAAAAACTCCCTTGTACCCTCGCGGGTATGTAAAAAGGAGGTGTGACAACTATAATCATCTTCTATTCATAGGTGTTAGAATAATACGCAGTTGAAAAAGTTTATTCGGAAGGAATATTGAGATTTTTACGTATTTTTCATGCATTTCACCCATTTATACATGTGCATCAACCCATGACTAGATGGCGTTATATACGCGTATATATGTAAATATATGTATATGGGATATGGAAAAAGGTTAAGACATTATATACGCACCACCACCTGATCAGCTGGTATATGTTGATGATGTTGCCCATAATGGCCGAGATGATATGATGGGATGCCCTTAGTGACTTAACGATATTATGTACACCCATACCTATGCATGACATGATATTTATACGCACGTGCATGACATTATAAATGTTTCATAATTTACAAAGTTATTCAGATTTAAAGATGTGTTTCTTTATTCCATATTCCATCTATGTCTTTTACGTACTAATTTTCATGCCTTACATACTTAGTAGATTTTTCGTATCGATGCCCTATTTCACGGGGCCTTTATGCCCGCAGGTGCAGGTAGGCAAGCTGACGGTCCCCTTCTTAGGATCCCTGATCAGCAAGAGTTGGCGTGCTCCACTTGATCCGCAGCTACTTTTGATTTTGGTACGATACGTTTGTATATATATATGGGTATAATGTGGCTCAGTCCTGTCTTTGTACAATTATGTTTCTATTAGAGGTTTGTAGACAATATGTCTAGTTGGGTTGTATGTGGCCTTGTCGGTTTTCAGTTTTGGATGTATTGTTGTCTATAGCAGCCTTGCCGGCTCGCCCACTGTATTTTGTATGTATACGTACATATGCCTTGTAGGCAGGCTTTCTTCATGTATGTTATTTTCGTAATACAACAGATGCTATTCAGGTACATATCTTAGATGCATGCCTAGGGTTGTTTGACAGGGAGGACTAAGGCATCCGTCGCGGCCCATTAGTTTGGGTCGTGACACTTCTGAGTTACATAGACGATATCGAACTCACTTAACAGTATCTACCACTTGGCTAACTTCCCCGTCGGCATGGGTTTCTGAAATATGTACTTTAGAGGGTCCATCCTGGATTTGAGGTGTGTGGTATAGGCACAAAAGTAATGCCTCAATTTCTGAGCTGTCCAGGTCAAAGCACAGCAGGTGCGCTCTAGTAAAGAGTATCGTGCTTCATAAGGTGTGAAATTCTTACTCAAGTAGTATATGGCTTGTTTCTTTCTCCTTGTCTCGTTATGTTTTCCCAAAACATATCTGAAAGCTCTATCTAATATAGATATATAGAGTAGCAAAGGTCTCCCAGGTTCTGGTGGGACTAGGACTAGGGGTGTTGACAAGTATTTCTTGATTTTGTCGAAAGCCTTTTGACAATCTTCGATCCAACTTGTTTAAGCATCTTTCTTCAACATTTTGATGATGGGTTCACATACAACTGTAGACTGTGCTATGAAACGACTGATATAGTTGAGACATCCCAGGAAGCTCATCACGTCCTTCTTGCTCTTTGGTGGCAGTAATTCTTGAATAGCCTTAATTTTAGATGGGTCCAACTCGATCCCTCGGCGGCTGACGATGAATCCCAACAGCTTTCCTTTAGGAACCCCGAATGCACATTTTGCGGGGTTTAGTTTTAGGTTGTACCTCCTTAGCCTGTCAAAGAACTTTCTCAAATCCTCTATGTGATATGTGGCACCCTTAGATTTGATAATGACGTCGTCAGCATACACCTCTATTTCTTTGTATATCATATCGAGGAAGATGGTTGTCATGGCTCTCATGTAAGTAGCCCCAGTGTTCTTTAGACCAAATGGCATCATCTTATATCAGTATACCCCCCATGTTTAATGAAAGCTATTTTCTCTACGTCATCTTCATCCATCCAGATCTGGTGTTAACCTGCGAGGCAATCTACAAAGAATTGGAGCTCATGCTTGGCGCAATTGTCGATAAGGATGTGTATATTCGATAGTGGAAAGTCATCCTTGTGACTTTCTCTATTTAAGTCTCGATAGTCAACACATACTCTAACTTTCCCATCATTCTTCGGAACTGGTAAAATGTTGGCTAGCCAGGTTTGAACTTTTTGAGTTTCTGCTTCACCGGCGGACACATTGGATTGGTAAGCAACTTGTGAGCCACTGTGGATGTGCTTAGACCGATCATATCATCATATGACCATGCAAATATATCCTCTTATTCCCTCAAGAAATAGATCAGGATAATTGCCAAGCTACACAGAAACTCGGTGGGCCTAGGATGGTATGGCAGTCCAATTCCTGAGAACGGCTCCTTTCTCCATGGTCTGAATGGTGAGGCCTTCTTCCTCCTCCTCCTCCTCAATTATCGCACAACAATCCATGTCCTCGTCCTCTATAAACAAATTCGCCAGCCCAACTAAAGCTTCTTCCTCTGCCATTCCCCATATTGTATCAGCCAGGTGAAAAGTCTGGCCCAGATGTGGCACTGGTTGCTCGAGAGGGTAATAAGGACCACGCCATAGAGGCGACCAATCATCATACTCTTGCCATGTATACTAGTATCCAAGCCTGAAGGTTGTACCATGTTGTTTCAGCTATATAGGTTCAGCAATGCCCTGTAGATTCTTCCCAAGCCCTTTGCTGGGTTTATACCCAGACCATGCTAGTATGCTTTCTATTTTGTTACTCCACTATTTGTCTTTCACAATGGCATTGACATGTTCGATATCGTGATAAGTTTCCCCTCTTAGCCTTCTTTTGTTCCCGATAACCGGGATGGTTTGGCTGGTGTAAATGGGGTTACTCCCATCTCCGTGAATGATCATCTCCTGATGGTTCCATTCGAGCTTCACGACCTGGTGTAGTGTAGAAGCCACAGCCCCATCGACATGTATCCAAGGTCGACCCAACAGAAGATTGTATATAGCTGATATGTCAAGCACTTGGAATTCAACATCGAACCAAGTTGGCCCTATCTGCAGACAAAGAATAATCTCCCCAATTGTGGCCCTTTGAGACCCATCAAGGGCTTTCACGTTCATATCTCCTGCTTGTATCTCATGAAAACCTTTGCCAAATATTTTCAGAGTAGACAAAGGGAAAATGTTGAGGCTTGAAACTCCATCTATCAGGACCCTGACAACAAATTTATCTCCAAACTGCACCGTGATATGCAATACCCGGTTGTGACTTAAACCTTCGGGTGGTAATTCATCCTCGTGGAAGGTAATCTTATGACTTTCTAGCACTAGACCTACCATGTTGTCCATTTCTCTGCATGTGATATAGTTAGGCACATAAGCTTCATTCAACACCTTCATCAAAGCATTCTTGTATGCCTCTAGATTTTGCAATAGTGACAAGATGGATATCTAGGCGGGGGTTTTGTTCAAATGATCTACAACGGAGTATTCCCTTGTATGTACTTTCCTCCAAAGATCATCCGGTCCAGTTTCAATAACAAGTTGCTTAGTAGCAGCCTCCTTGCTCGTAAGTAATCAATTGTATAGACCCTTCCTGTTCTGGTCATTCCTTGTGCAACATCAGATTCTTCCATCTTTTCCTTTCCCTTTCTCCTAGCTTCGACAACGTAATCCCAAAGTATGGCTTTGGAAATGAAAGGAGGTATGGTTGATACTGTTACTCTGAAAAGTGTGGCCACTTATACCTCAAATGGAGCAGGTGTGGCTGTAGGCGGAGCTACCTCTACCTAAAATGGAACCGATGCGGCTACCTCAACCTCGACTGGCGACTGTGTCTGCGCCACAATAGGAGTGAGTGTGACTACAAGTTAACAGTTATAGCCTTCCCGAATAAGCCCGATTGACCCCTCAGGATCCTATTCCTCATCCGTCTCTATCACATGTACCCCCGCGCCCGTATGATCTAGGAGAGGATTGTTGGGGATGTTGGGCGCAAATTCCTTCTCCTGTATGACCTTGTTGTCAATCAATGTCTGGATTTTTAATTTCAATGTTCAGCACCCATCAATGGTGTTCCCTTTCATACTAGAATGATATGCACAGGTTTTGTTTGGGTTAACCCATTGGGATAAGTTCTCTAATGCCACAGCAGGAATAGGAGTGACATAACCAGTAGCCTTAAGCTGTTTGTACAGCTAGTCGATGGGTTCAACAATAGTGATGTATTTTCTGGGTGGTTTGCGATCAAAGTTAGGTCAGAATTTCTGGTAATTTGGACGAGTTGGAGGTGAATGATAGTAGGCCGGCTGGGTGTTATAAGTATGATAGGTAGTGGCGGGTAGAGAATATCTGGGAGATGAGGGTTAGTATATAGGTGGAGGTGTTTGGTATGTGGGTGGAGGTGTTTGGTATATGAGTGGAGGTGTTTTCTATGTGGGTGGAGATGTTTGGTATGTGAGTGGAGATTTTGGGCCTTAAGCCACCATTACTGCCCCCATGTCTTTCTTCTTTGATATGTCGCCTGATTGAAATGCTTTGTTCGTGGCCTGTAGTGCCTCGAAATTTGTCACCATCCCGCTTTTGATACCTTCTTCAATCTTTTCTCCGAGTTTGATGATATCGGAGAATTTGTGATTCTCAATGACCATTAGCCTTTCATAATGTTGTGGGTCCTGTGCTCTGACAAAGAACTTGTTCATTTTTTCTTCTTCTAGTGTTGGTCTGACCTTGGTTGGTTCTGACCTCCACCAAGTACCATACTCACGGAAGGTCTTAGTTGGCTTCTTCTTTAAATTCTGGATGTAGAAAACATCCGGTGCACTCTCCGTGATGAACCTGAACTGGTCTATAACTTCTGATGCCATGCTCACCCAATTGGCCCACTTCTTAGGGTTCTGGCATATGTACTATGACAGAGCATCTCCAGTAAGTCTTCTCATGGAGAGCTTCATTCAGATCCTTTCATCTTTTTCCGATCCCCACAAGTTTATCATAGTAAATTCTCAAATGAACCTTGGGATAACCTGTTCCATAAAACATTTCGAACTTGGGAGGTTTGTAACCCTCCTGCAGTTCCACGTCCGATTGTATGTATAGATCCTCATAATTAAAACCTTCTATCCCTTTGTCTCTTTCGACACCCTAAACTCGACTTGTCAGTTTCTTAAATTCCCCGATAATATTCTTGATGAGCAGGTCCTTCTTAGCGGATTCTGGTGTATAGGAGATTGGTTGAGTAGAGTGAGGTACGGTTTCCACATATATAGGGTTGTTTTGGTGAGTGCAAGGGACTTGGGTGTAGTGGTGATCGTTGGTTGAGTTTTGAGGATCGAGAACAGGTTGTGGTGTGTTCTGAGGAGTGTGATAGGTGGTGGCTTGTTGGTACTGGGTTGGTTGATGATGTTGTTGTGGTGGAGTTGGTATCAGTAAGGGATTGCGATTTTGAGGTGGAGTTGCATATTGATGTGGTGCGGGAGGGTTTTGTGGATGCTAGTTTGGTGCATTTTGGGGAGGTGCTGGGTTTTTGGTATTTTGTTGGTTGATATCGGGGACGTTCAGGGTGAGGGATAGGTTTGCTAAGTTGTGGACCTGCTCAAGTTCCCCCTGTAACTCCAGTATCTTTTGTTCCAACCTCAAAACCAAGTCATTTGGTGCCGGAGTACTCCGACCGTCTAAAGTCTCCACATTCTCCGCATTTTCCTTTCGAATACCACTTAAGTCATCCATCTTAGCTTTCCCTCTGCTTCTCATATTACTTGGAGGAGGAGGGGGAGGTGGAGGGCCTCTAGATCTGGTGTGATATGCTGATGATGCCAGTATGTGCGAACCAACCTTAGGGGATGGGAATAATAAAAAATAAAAAAGGTAAACAAGTTAGTAAGGGTTCTAAAAAGTTTGCAGTATTTAAACACATATTGTGGGAATGTAAATTCGCATCCTAATTTAGGAGCCTCCTTGTGCACCAGGTAGATCTAGAGACAAATAGATTTGGAGAAATTTAGTGCCAATAATTCCCTCATTTTATTAATGTAAAAATAGACGACCCAAAATAGTACTAAATAAGATATTGTCACTAATGGCTCTTGGCCTTATTACATTTTAAAAAAGGCAAGTAAACCTAATCTACTTGGTCCCAGAAGGACCCTCTCCATACTGGATGCTATTATTTATCAGCTCCCCCAGTTCGCACAGGTTCAGCAGTAAGAATGCCCTTGCGAAATGTCCTCCTTCGTTTCCCTCAATGTTCTGGCAATCGGTGACTCTCTTTATCATTTTTCCTTCCAATTCCATCAAATTGTACTCAAGATATTCTAGCCTTTCGCTGGATTTAACAGCCCTTTCTTTCCGCTCATTGATCATATCCATGTCAGTCTTATGCTGCTCCATATGCTCAATTTCAGACTCACAAATTCTTATGCGCAATTTGTTGCACTTCACCTGTGTTTCGGCAACTTCATCTATGACCTTGTTTCCTGTACCAACCCTTGGCTCGAAGATTCCTGCTATGTTATCATCCAACCATGAGGGATAGAAGTATGTGTGAATTGCATGATATATGTCCGACTTGATGGTATCCTTTTCTACGATAATCTTCAAGTTTCACATGTGTTGTGCTTCATTCTTATATGCGATGGCGTCACCCTGAAAATCGGCTATGAAGTGACTTATTTTAGTAACTCGCGGTATGACCTGTCTCCTGCCTACTTGTCTCATAACCTTGCGGGGATCATAAGGGTATATGCCCCTTAACCTAATTAGTACCAAGTGGGGGACATCCCTGGATCTGATGATAAACTCGTCGGTAGGGAATCACTTGAACATCCATTGAACTTGGTCCTCAGTTAACTTATTAAAAAAATGCATCCATCCTACAACATCCTTAGGTTGGGCAAACATGTCTAGAATATAGGTCATTCTCTTGGGATGGTGAAATTCTATGTGATCATTCCACGGCCTTCGCGGAAATTCCTGACGGTATTGACCCTTTTGGAGATGTTCTAGCAACCAAACTTGCAGCAACAAATTGCAACCCTCGAAGAATCTGAACTACTTCTGAGACCGTTCCAAGGCCCGGTACATATATGCAATTATCATAGGGACAATGGTATATGTCTGCCCCTCGATCCTGTCCATCAAAGTTTTGGCCATCATGGCTAGCCTGGTATGGATTCTGTCCCCTTGGATTGGGAACACCAGCATGCCTAAGAAACACACAATGAACACAAAGACCCTGCGATGCATCCAATCCAAAGAGGTGATGGAGAATTCATCATCAAAAAGACAGTAAGAGTTATTGTGACCGTATCATTCATAGAGGATGTCGAAAGGTATATAGGAGTTTTTCAGGAACTCCAAGTCATCATTCTTCTTTAATCCCATCATCTTCAGAAACCCCCTAATGGTGTGATATTCTGGTGCAAATAAACCAGGGCTATCCCAAGGTAGTCCAGCAAATCTCCCTATTTCTTTCAAGAGGGGGGTCATTTCTTGTCTCCAAAGTAGAACACAACCCTTTCTTTGTCCCAAAACATAGCAGCAGCCTCGATCAGCATTTTGTTTGGCTGAAGATCCAATAGAGAAGGCAAATTTCCTAAGACTTGTTTCACATGATTTTGGTCACTTGAAGGAAGATCCCTCCACCAATCTTGCAGAAGTGAAGGTATGCTACTGACCATGCCAAACCTGGGGACTTCGTGCCTCATTTTCTACAAATCAAAGTATAGGTTAGGCCCTTTCCCCCTCCAGGTTCATCTATTTATACAACAATGATTAGCATATTGACACTTATTTCTCAAATATTAATGCACACAATCGTGGTTGCATCCGTTGGGATTATGGAGAACCCGATGAACTTTTGGGTGAGGCTTGTATTAAAGGGTTTATTAACCCGGATACATTTGACCATGATGCATGCATAATTGATCAGAGTAAGGTTGCTATAGAGGTCTACACCGAGACTCTCAAGCGTACAACTTGAGGGGGAAAGGCACGGAACAGTCGAACGCACCGCTGATCCACTAGTTTTACTGCAAATATGCCTTTCCAAATTTAAAGGGTGATATATAGGAAGAGCGCAAACACTCATCAAGTGTTGCTATAGGATTGATTACCCACGAGTGGAATATGATGTTGAGCATGATTTATGCAACAATAAATAGCATGTTGTCAAATATTTGCACGTTAAAAAATGATAAATGTGGTATTTAAATAATTGAAAGACAGTTACAAAGGGAAAAAGGAAACAAGTCAGTTTCGGGAGATAAAGGAAATCGTAAATGCTTAAAAATAAGCAATTAAATCCAAGTAAATGGGGGAAAGGGAAAGGGTACACATGTGTTAACAGAAATAAACATGCTTAAGACTAATTCAAAAAACCAAGTTCATTATGGTAAGTGCCTAAAATATCCCCAGCAGAGTCGCCATGCTTTAGCGCTCCCTTTTTTCTTGCGGAGTCCGGATTTAAACATTCATTGGGAACAACTCATTTCCTTTTGGGAATTGGGTATTTGAATTTGAAGAGTCGCCACCTAGCGGATTTAAGGTGCGTTAGGGCACCTAAAGCAAATAACTCATGAAACCTGTTTGCATTACCAGAGACATAAGTAAGGGCTCGAAATAACCTTGAGGGGAAGGTGTTAGGCATCCCTCGCGGTCCACAACGGTGGGTCTCGGCCAAACTCGGATTATGTGAACTAGTTATTTAATGGATAAGCAGTCTAAGCACACATATAAGATAGGAGATTTAGCAGATAAGCAGTCTAAGCACACATAGATAAGATGAGGGTTGTCCTAGGTTTGTTAGCCTATAGGATCACATCTGTACTATACCTGATAATCCTTCATCAACTAGAGGGGTTACACGTGGCATTAGCTCACAAGTTATCATATCCTTTACTACCCAATTACCCTCCCCTTGGTCATAACCTAAAGAGTTCCAGTAACCTTAAGATGTATCCTATGCGTGCACTACCCCTCCATTTACTTATATAGTCCCGGAGGTATTTAGAACTTCTAGTTAAGGTGGATCTAGACTATCATACAGTAATTAAAAGGAGAAAACTCTAGGCGACAAACAAAACACGTAGGACTGGACCAAAGATAAAGTAGTTAAAAGGCTCACATTTTACCTCCACAAATAGAGCAAGAAAGTGCACGCCTCAAACAACAAATTTCAGATATTTCACAGAGGTCCTAGAACAGGATATCTAGGTAAGCATGACAATCAGAGAATATGCAGCATTGTGTTAAGGCAAAGTGTTAAAGTCATAATCAGTTTGCCTATTGATTTTAAAACTTGTTGAATCTGGGCAACCACAAGTAAGCAAAGCATAGTTCCACAGTTTTATTAACCTTGATTACCTATAGGCTTGACTAGGCGTAGATTTGTAATACCCTATAAACATGCTATCTAAATGCAATCATAATTTTGGGAATCCGTTTAAAACAATTTGAGTTTATTAAGTCCTATAGGCATGATGTCTAGGTGTGAAACTGATTTTAGACTTATAGATACTGGCATCTAAATGCAAGTTGGTTTTAGAATCCTATAGGCATGGAATCTAAATACAACAATTAGTTTTAAAACATGCAGAAAACTGATTTAAACCTTGCTAATATGCATAAATTAATTTTTCCAAACTTATAGGAAGGACGGGTTAATTTTAAAACCCCCTATAAGCATGGTATCTAAATAAACAATATTGTAACAACCTATAGGCATGGCATCTAAGCAAGCATCGCAGCAAACTTACAGACATGTTATCTAGAATGTAGGATTGATTTTTGAACCCTATAGGCATGATGTCTAAATGAGCAAACATTGTAATACTTATAGGCATGGTATCTGCATGAACAAATATTGTAACAACCTATAGGCATGGTATCTACCCTTTACCAATAGGATATGTATAAGAATCCCTCCCTTTTACTAATTCCCCAATATCTGTTTACAAAAAAATATTTTTACAGACCAACATTAATAAATAAATTCCAGAAGTGAAATTGCTACGACTATAGGGAGCCTAAATATAGGCCCAAAGGAAAAACCTGGCAGACCAGGCCTTCAACCAGTCCAAAATTGCCATAACCTCTTAGCGCATCCAATAATATCCTGGTGTGTCAAAGTTCCCAAGGGCCTCAGGGACCCGAGCAATGCTCACACCAGAAAATTTCAAAGTAACCCTTTGTGAGAAAGTTTTGGAAAGCCAACACCAGTGTGTCAAAGTTCAGAGGAGCCTCTTGGACTCCTAAGCAATGCTTACACTAGACGTGCCAAACCCTAGGTGTTCTAAGAAGAGGAGTTTTAAACAAAAGGTAGTTTTTAAGAAAATAGTTTTGGATTTTCAGGAAGTAAGGAGCAAACAGGGCCATTCAATCATTGTAACTCAAGCAAAGGTCCCAGCAGTCAAATAGTACACAGAAACAGGGTAACTTAGAGTTTCAACTTAGTTAATTAACTGTCTCTGGGTGAGCATTCAGTCACATACAGAGGGGTAGTAGGCTAGAGAGTCATATTGGTCAGAGGTGAACATAAGATAGGAGGGATATGCTAGTGAAGAAGGAACAAACATGAGTCTGGAAACACAAAAGTCTAACTAAATCAAGAATAAACAGCAGGACACATGGGTTCAATTAGACAGAGGTAGATTTGCTATTGCATCCAACATAGAAGTAAACAAGTTGTTGTTGTAGACACATAGGTTCGATTAAGACAGAAGTAGGCATGTTATTATAAGGAAGCATATAGGTTAAGTTGAATAGCAGGAAGCATGTAGTCTAATTAAATGGCAGTATACATACTGACTGAGCATGAATCACACAGGTCTAGTTGAAGATAAACAAAAGATCCCACTGATTTAGTAACATAAAATGGACATGCTGGGAATACAAAATATACATATCAAATCATACAAAGGTTTGCATGATAGTAAAGTGAGAGCATACCAGTTAAAGAAGCAGGAGCAGAAAGTAGAGTTGCAGAATTCAATAGTCAAGTCCTAGCTTTCAGCCGACTAGACAAACAATGAACACAAATAGTAGAGAGAGATGAGAGCAGAGTTTGTGTGTAAGTGTATTTGTGAACTGTTGTTCGTGTCCTTGAGAGGTAAAATAAGAGTGTATATATAAAACTTAGGGAGTTGCGCAAATAAGGTAAATAGAATCAGAAGTCAGTCAATTAGGGGGCAATCAAATAATCATAGAATCAATTCATGTGAGGGAGTCTAGAATAGACCCCTTAATTAGGGGTAATCACTTAACTGTCACATCAAAAAAATAGTTAATTAGGGTAAGGAATCCAAATCATACCAAATAGGGAGTCAGTAAGAATCCCGAAACCATACGAATAATTTATTATGGTAAGGGAAGTAATCAAATAATCAATCAAGCTTGATAGGGACAGAAAATTAGGGGATTATACCCATAAATAACTTTGATTGAGTTTCACATAGGGAAAAAAGTGAGTTTAACAGCCAATTAGGGTTAGAACCCATAAATCAAGCAATCAATCACACGAATAAGGTAATCATAGGTAATTAGAGACCAATCGAGGGCCAATCAACCCATAAATAGGCAAAAGAAGCCGATTAGGAACCTATGGACTAAGGAAAGCAAGCAAAAATCAGCAAATTATTTCAGCAAACAATGAAACCCTAGATAATTAAGTTAATCAATCAATTATTCAAACAACAACAGACAAAATGTTGAAGTCAAGCAATCAAGCCTGGAACATAGTCATTGCAGAAAGATTAAACAAAAACATGAGAAATTTGAGAAAACCCTTTGCAAAAATAGATGAAGCAGAAACCCTAATTTTGAAAAGAACTTATAGTTGATTAATAGTAGAGAATCAGAAAATTCTTAAGGAAAGCGGTCATGGAAACCTGAAAACACTTGATATACACAGCGATTTGACCAACAGATAACAAGGAAACCCAAAACCCTAAAGTAACATAGTGCTAAAAATCGATCAACAACAAAGAAACAAGAGATCTTTAAAGAAAAGTCATTAATAAACTCCGAATCATTCTAGATCTACAAAGATCTAGATGGATTCATGTTCAAAGATCTGGGTTTTAAGGAAAATGGGAGGGGTAAAGAGAATCTGGCTTTGAACCATAAAACATCGAGAGAGTAGCACTCACAAACGGAGGTAACCATAGGCGAACCCTTGAAGAGTCTCGAACAAAATCTGGCTAAATCTCTTCAAGATCTTTTCATAAAATAACAAAATCGGACAACCAGGGGAAGTAGAAGACCAGTAGAAGTTTCAAACAGCCATATAAAACCATGGAACGGGTAGGAATCGAAGATATTAGGGCTGGTTTTGGTGGCGGCGATTAGGGTTAGATTTTGGTCACAGAGAGAATCAGAGAAGAGAGAGTTTCAGGGTGGCCGGTGGTGACAAATGACTAGGGTTTGGGGGTCTTTTGGGACTAAAAAAAGAAGGGAATGATATGGACCGTTGATCTTAGAGATCAACGGTCACGATTGATCTTGGGGGTTGGGGCGGGTTGAATTTAGTCGATTTGGGCTAGGGTGGATTTGGCCTGTTTAATTGAATTGGGATTATGGAATTAAAATTGGGCTGGTTTAATAGGCTACGTCCGAAAAATAAAAAGGGCTATTTGTTAAATACCCATTTAATTAATAAAAACAATTTTTAAAAATAATTAAGAGATTTTAAAAATTATTTTCATGCATAAAAATGTTTTTAAAAAATTACTTAGTATTTAAAAAAATACAAAAAAGCTATTTTCTAGTAAAATAATGTACTAATGCATGCATGGGCTATAATTGCAAAGTTACTGTAATTATAACCCCAAAAATACAAATATGGCTATTTGTGAAATAATTAAAACTTAGTACAAATGTAAATAATAAAATTAAACATAAAAATTATTATAAAACTATTTGTGGTGCAATTAGTAATTGTTTGCATAAATAAAAATACTGGAGTAAATTAATTAAAACCCTTAAAAATGCAAAAATTATAGAAAAATATTAATCGATGCTAATGCATAGTTTTGGAGGTATATATGTATTTTAAAAATGTTATAAGGAAAATTTTGGTATCAACACCCCCAAAAATTGGTAAGTACATAGTTATGAGCTTCTACAACGGAATAAAAAGTCTAAAATTCAACAATAAATATATTGTCCGAACTATAACAAAAGTATCAAAGGAAACGACAAGTCAAACTGCAACAAAGGATGCTGCTCTGCTTCGCCTCTAGGAGATAGTCCAACAAGCAACTTACTTCTTATAGTTGTCCCCACACCTAGATCTGCACATTTAAGTGCGGAGTGTAGTATGAGTACAACCGACCTAATGTACTCAATAAGTATCGTAAATAAACACGACAAGGTAAGAGAAGCACAAATTACTAATGATACTAGTATCACTTGTGTAGCTTCATCCATCAAACTGGTATAAAGCAACATTGAAATCAAATCATAAAGTTTAGCACGAAAAACACCTGTGTGTGTATGTGTACAATTTCTCAAATACTCTGCTCAGAAAATATCTTGGCATATAGAGGTGATATGTAGATAAGTAGGATAAATGATCAAGGAAATTTCAAGTAAAGATTAAATGCAAAAGACTAGCCAGATTACCTCAACTTTTATGTATCCGTTCCAAACCACCGATTAGCATTCTCAATAACCGCGTGTACACCATCAAGAGAGAAACATGAGAGGGTGACCCTAGGCGGATGGATCTGTATCCACATGTTGCACGGACAACTCACGTGCTACGCGGACAACTCGCGTGCTAATAATAGAACCCACACAAACAACTCACGTTATGCACGGATAACTAACGTGCTAATAACTTCAATATCTGGATTCGTATGGACAACGCACGTGCCAAGAACACAATCCGTCTGGTATGGTCACATGAACAACAACACAATCCGTTCGGCGTGGTCATATGCTCCCAGTCCAATCATATCACACAGGAGCAAATAAAGAAGTATGCATCGATGAAATGAGTGAATAACAAATCTCATGCTCCTGGACTGGTATAAACGACATGCCAAAATGTGGGCATGTACAAGTGTACTATCATAACTCAAACCGACAATTTAGTCAAATAATAACATTTATCAGTTCATACAGGGATTAAACCCCTATGTAGCCTCAAACATGGCTCAAGTAGTTCACGGCAATATCACAAATATGCGAAACATCATTTCTTAAGGTTTAACAGTCATATTCTAGGCTTATGAAAGTGTGAGCACAACCCGAACTTGAATAAATACCCCGGTTCCCGCACATGGGTTTATCCCCATGCATGTGCGCACCTAATACCACGTAGTTGTCACAACAATTCAGGAAACTACTGCCTCAACCGAGTTTAAATAAGATACTTACCTCAAACAAATCAAATCACTCTACTAGAAAACCCTTCACAGGCATATAAATCTCCGGAAGGCTCGAATCCCATTCGATTCCTTGAAAATCTCTCTCAAAATAGCCACAAACCGAGCTCTCTAAGTCCAAGAGATGAAGAATGAAATAAAACCCTCATTTTTTGAAATTTAACCCTACTGCCCAGTTATTGGCTTTTGCAATTGCGGAGAACAAACTCTCCCCAACCCACAAAAGCTCTTTCACGGTCGCATGATCACAGTAGCGAACGCAGAGAACAACCTTCCCAAGCTTATGTGATCGCGATCCGTCACATGCGAATGTGAAGAACATCGTGTGCCTCCCCAACTTCCTCACTTTCCTTATACACGAACGTGATGCACTGTACGCGTTCGTGGAGCATGAGTTCATCAACTTCCACGATTGTATCCCTTGCTTTGCGAACGCGAAGAGTAAATCCCAATAGTCCCCAAAGACCCTCGCGATTGCGATGAAGGAAACCATAACATAGAAATTAGTAGTCCCAATTCAAGATTAATTTGTCCGAACTCAATTCGAAACACACCTGGGGCCCCCAGGACCCCGTCAGAACATACCAACAAGTTCTTAAACATGGCTCGAAGCCTCAAAACACATAAAACAACACTAAACCACGAATCACACATCGATTCTATCCTAATGAACTTATGAACTTCTACGTTTAAATCTAATGCCGAGACATACCAAACCAACTCCAATTGACCTCAAATTTTGCATACAATTAATAAATGACACAATGGACCTATTCCAATTTTCAGAACCAAAATCCTAGCCCGGTAAAAACAAAGTCAACTCTCAGTCAAACTTCTCAACTCTCCAAACTTCAACTTTTTCAACATTCGCCAATTTAAGAAAAAATCATCTACGGACCTCCAAATCAACATCCAGGTACACTCCTATGTCCAAAATCATCATATGGAGCTATCAGAACCATCAAAACTACATTCCAGAGTCATTTACCCATATAACAAAATTCGGTCAACTCTTCCAACTTAGGCTTCCAACCTTGGGACTAAGTGCACCAACTCATTTCAAAACATTCCCGAAACCAAACCAACCATCCTGGGAAGTAACATAATAACAAATGAACACAAAATAAGCAACAAATGGGGGACCATGGCTACAATACTCAAAAAGACCGGTCGGGTCATTATATTCTCCCCCTCTTAAATAATATTCATCTTCATATGTGTCTAGAATCATACCTGTAGTCTCAAATAGGTGTGGATATCTTCTCTGCATCTCCCGCTCCATCTCCCAAGTATCCTCATCGACTGGATAACCTCCTCACTGCACCTTTACTTAAGCTATATTCTTTGACCTCAACTTCTGAACCTGTCGATCCAAAATGGCCACCGGCTCCACATCATAAGTCAAATATCAGTCTAATGAAACGTGCCAACATCCAAAACAGGAGACGGATCACTGAAATACATCTGGAGCATGGAAACATGAAATACTGGATGAACACTCGATAGACTAGACGGCAATGCAAGCTTCTAAGCTATATCTCCAATCCTCCCAAGCACCTATAAAAGGCCAAAACACTGAGGGCTCATCTTGCCTTTTTTCCCAAACCTCATAATACCCTTCGTGTGCAAAACTCTGAGCAGTACCTTCTCCGCCACCATATAGGAAACATCACAAACCTTCTAATTGGCGTAACTCTTCTGTCTATACTATGCTATGCGAAGCTGATCCTGAATAAACTTAATATTTTTCATAGCATCCTGAACCAAGTCAGTACCCAATAGCCTAGTCTCACTCGGCTCAAACCCAATCAATCGGAGACCGACATCATCTCCCATACCAAACCTCATAGATAGTCTTCCAGATACTTGATTGGTAATTATTATTGTAGGAAAAGCATGCAAGCGGTAGAACCTGATCCCAAGAATCCCCAAAATCCACAACACAAGCGTGTAGCGTGTCCTTCATAATTTGAATGGTGCACTTGAACTGTCCGTCCGTCTGAGGGTGGAATGATGTAGTTGACTCAACCCGTATGCCTAATTTTTGCTGCACCGCCCTCCAAAACTGCAATGTCAAGTAAGTTCCCTAATCTGAAATATTGGACACCGGCACACCGTGAAGGCGAACAATCTTGCAGGTATAGATTTCAGCCAACCGCTCCGAAGAATAGGTAGTCCTGGCTGGAATGAAATATGTGGATTTAGTCAGCCGGTCCACAATTACCCAAATAGCACCAAACTTCTTCAAAGTACGTGGGAGTCCAACTCGGAAGTCCATGGTGATACGCTCTCAATTCCACTTAGGAATCTCAATGCTCTGAAGCTAATAGTCTGATCTTTGATGCTCATACTTCACCTCCTGACAATTCGAGCACTGGGCTACAAACTCCATTATATCATTCTTCATTCTCCTCCACCAATAGTGCTGCCTCAAGTTTGATACATATTCGTGGTACCCGAATGAATGGAATACCGTGAATTGTAGGCCTCCTCGAGAATAAACTCACGTAGCCCATCTGCATTAGGCACACAAATCCGACCCTATATTCGCAACATCTCATCATTTCCAATAGTAACCTCCTTGGAATTATAGTACTGATATGTGTCCTTAAGCACAATCAAATGGGGGTTGTATTATTAACACTCTCTGATGCGATCATATAAGGAAGACCGAGAAACCACAGTAGCTAGAACCGAGCTATGCTCCGAGACATCTAACCTCACAAACTGATTGGCCAAAGCCTGAACATTTGATCTAAGAGGTCTCTTACCTACATGAATAAATGTATGGCCACCCATACTCATCGCCTTCCTACTCAAGGTATCAGCTACCACATTGGCCTTCCCGAGATGATACAAAATGGTAATATCATAGTCCTTTAGTAGTACCAACCATCTCCACTGCCTCAAATTTAGATCATTTTACTTGAACAAATGCTGGAGACTTTGATGATTTGTTACACATCATAGAGATAATGCCTCTAAATCTTTAATGCATGAACGATGGCTGCCAACTCTACCCTCCTGCATCAAGACACACCCAATACCAATTTGAAAAGCATTACAATACACTGTGCAAGAACCTGATGTTGAAGGAAAAACTACAAAACCCTCCACGAAGCGACGATAATATCCATTCAAGCCGAGAAAACTTTGAATTTTCATAGATGAAGATGGTCTAAGCCAACTCTAAACCGCTTCAATCTTCTTCGGATCCACTTTGATCCCCTCCCTGGATATTTTGTGCCCCAATAATTCCACCGAACTGAGCCAAAACTCACACTTGGAGAACTTAGCATAATGCTTCTTCTCCCTCTATTTCTGTAATACAATCCTCAAATGTTGTGTATCCTCAGATAGTGATTTGATATTTTGATGTTGTTTTGAGTGTTCCGAAGGTTGGAACAAGATTGAATTATGTTATGGGATATGTTGGCATGTTTGGTTAAGGTCCCGAGGGCCTCGGGTGAGTTTCTAATGGTTAACGGATCAATTCTTGGATTTTGAAGTTGGTAGATTTCTGGTATTTTGTTGCAGATAATTCCTTCTTCACGTTCGCGAGAGGGATCTTGCGTTCACGAAGGGTTAATGAGAGAGGCAGCCGAGTTTTTCTTCGTATTCGTGATGTATGTCCCACATTCGCGAAGGTGTATGAGTTAAGGCAACGTGTTCGCGACCTGGGCCTTGCGTTCGCGTAGAATCGAGTTGAGTGGTCTTCTCGTTCGTGAGTGGGTCCTCGCGTTCATGAAGAAGGGAATTTATGTCGGTGGAAGCTTATCCTTCATGAACGCAAGAGAGTTGCCACGTTCGCGAAGAAGAAAACACCTGGGCAGAATGTTTAAGTTCAAAATCGAGGGTTTTGGTCCATAATCTCAAAATTCATTAGAGAGCTCGGGAGAAGGCGATTTTGGAGGGGATTTTCAGATGATTGATTGGGATAAGTCTTTTTCACTCAAATTTGGTTAAATCTTATGATTATGTCTTGATTTTTATCATTTAATTTGGGAATTTGGGGTTAAATCCTGATTGGAGAGTTGATTTTGGGGATTTGGATGGCCATTTGATATTGGATTTTTGTGAATTTGATATGGGAAGACTCGTGAGTGAATGGGTTTTCCAGTTTTGTAATTTTTATAGGATTCCGAGACGTTGGCCTGGGGGCCGGATTTGAGCCAATTTTGGGATTTTGAGTTAATTTGATTATTTTCGCTTGTGCTTTGTTCCTTTAGCGTATCTTGATGATAATATACTGATTTTGGTTAGATTTGGAGCATTTGGAGGCCGATTCAAGAGGCAAGGGCATCACGAGCTAGAGTTTGTACTGGTTTGAAGTAAGTAATGATTCTAAATGTTGTCTTGAAGGTATGAAACTCCGGATTTCACATCGTTTCACTACATTGTGATGACGCACACACTAGGTGATGAGTGTGGGGGTATGCACCATTGGAGATTGTCACTTGGTCCGTCCCGTACGACTATTAAGCCGCATATTTGATTGAAAATTATTGATACTATTGTGTTTTGTAAAGTATTACTATGTTTGGGTTGAATGCCATACTTGGGCCTCGTGCCAACTGTTTGGAACCTTAGGGGCTTTTTATTATTATTTCCTCACTGTTTTGGTTTAATATCTACACTCAGTAATGCTATGTTTTATTGAGATCATAACTCGGTGTTATCTACTATATTTTGATTCCATAAACGATATTTTGGGCTGAGCACCCTATTTTACTGATAGCCTGCATGGCTTGAGAGATTTCTGACTGAGTGAGGCCGAGGGCCTATGTTGTGAGGATATCATGGGATCGGGTGGCACTCCGCAACATATTGTACTGATTGTGATATATGAGAGGCCGAGAGGCTGATTTATTATGCCATGAGATTGCTTGTTATAGCGCTTGGGTTGTAGGAGCCCCTCCGAAGTTTGAACACCCCTAGTGAGCGCGGGTACCTAGTGTGAGTGATGTTATTCTGCCTGGTAGGCTGTTATTGATTCATATTGTTGCCTGAGTGTCACGACCCTAAACACAGGCTCGATCATGATGGCGCCTCTCGTGGATACAAGGCTAGCCGACACAACACCCAATTCATTCTAAACAATTAAAATAGTACAATTAAGTCATTAACATGATTAAATCCCAATAGAAACAATGAAATAGTACAACTTGCAGAAAAACCAACATAGCCCGACATTGGGGTGACACCAGTCATGAGCATCTATCATAGGTATAGGAATACGGGAGAGGGACTACACAGTCTATTACAAAATCCAGCACAATGGAATGAAATAATGATAAGAGGGAGAAACAAGGAGCAACTACCTAGTGGACTCCGAAAATTTGCTGGAAGCTATCAACCCTCACTAGCAGGACCTGAAACGCCTGAATCTGCACACAGGGTGCAGGGAGTAAAGTGAGTACTCCAACGCAGTGAGTAATAACAATAAATGAAGACTAAGCGATAAGAAATCACGTAAAAACACAACAACATGTTATACAGAGGCAGAGTAAAACCAGTGAAGTGCAATAAAACAGTGAAATCTCATAAAAACACCTTAGTTCAGTTTAAGCTTCTTTAAAATACCTTTTTAACATTTAAACAAATAAATGACAGGCAGCTTGAAAAGCTAAACACATAAAAACTGCCCCTCGGGTACCAAACAAATAGAATTAGCCCCTCGGGCAACAACATGGAACAACTCCAGCCCCTTAGGCTATATATCATATCACAATGGGTACCCGTGCTCACTAGGAGTGTACAGACTCCGGGAGGAGCCTCTTACGGCCCAAGCACAATATCAAGCCATCTCATGGCATAATCAATGAGATCTCTGCCTCATATCAAGCCACCTCGTGGCGTACAACTCAGGCCCTCGGCCTCATAATCATTAATCAATTTATCACTGCTACAGCGTGTAGCCCGACCCAAAAGTATTTTCACAACACCGGCCTCGGCCTTACTCAGTCAGAATCTCATAAGCTTCTCGGGCAACAGCAAAATCATGATGCTCAACCTAAAATATCTTTTAAAATATCAAAAACAGGTAAAGATGGCTGAGTTATGAAAAATAGTAGAATATAGCATGACTCAGTATGAGTATAAAGTCAAAATAGGGAGGAAATAGCAGTAAAAATCCCCTAAGGGTCCAAATAGTTGGCACGAGGCCCAAATATGACATTCAACCCAAAACATGATGATAGCAAACAGTTTTCAATCAAATACGCAGTAAAATAGTCATTCAGGATGGACTAAGTCACAATCCCCAACAATGCACGAATCCACGCTCGTCATCTAGCGTGTGCGTCACCTCAATATAACACAACGATGTGAAATCTAGGGTTTCATACCCTCAGGACAACATTTACAATCATTACTCACCTCAATCCGGTCCAAACTCTAGCCCGCGATGCCTTTACCCCTCGAATTGGCCTCAACTCGAGTCGAATCTATCCAAAATCAGAATCACAACGTCAAAATATGCTAAGGAAACAAAGCCCGTTCGAAAATAATCAATTTACAACATAAATCCAAAAATTAACCAAAATCCGACCCCCTGGCCCACATCTCGAAATTCGATAAAATTTACATTAATAGATTCCTTATCTCCCCATGAGTTCATACATATCAAAAGTCCCAAAATCCGACCATAAATGGCCCCTCAAATCCTCAAGTCAAGGTCTCCAATACCAAGCCCTAATCTCCAATTTCTAACCCTTAATTTCCATTAATCTTAGGCCAAATCAGTGAAATAATGCCATAGGATCGATTATTAGATTCAAAAATCTTACCTCCAGACATTATCCGTTGAATCCCTTTTCGAAATCTCCCAAAAAGCTCCAAAACCGACTTGAAATGGTGAAGAACAACTCAAAAATAGCGAATGAATTCTTTTATACCTTCTGGCCCAGTCTTTTCGCACGTGCGGTCCAGCACTCGCTCCTGCGCAACTGCTTCTGCGGTCCCAAGCGCCGCTTCTGCGGTCATCACTTTAACCTTCAATTTTCGTATCAGTGATGCACAACCCGCATCTGTGAGGTTCCTCAACAGCTTATGCAGTTTCTGCCTTCCTTGGCTCTTTCTGCTTCTGCGACTGGTCTTCCGCATCTGCGGGGGTCCCACTTGCGGCCTCCCAACCCCAGATGCGGTTATGATAGCAGTCCTACAACTTCAGCTGCCATTTCCAAATTTCTATCTTTCTGTCAACAACCCGAAATCACCCCGAGGCCCTCGGGACCTCAACCAAAAACACCAACAAGACCTATACCATTATCCAAACTTATACCAATCATCAAAATACCTCAATCAACATCGAATCAACCAAAACACACTGGATTGAAGCCTAAGGTTCCAAAAATATTCTAAATTATGCTTTTGATCAAAAATCCATTCCGACCCCTACATCAAAATCTCACCTATCATCCGGAAAATGCCAAAATTCTATTTTTGTCAATTCAAGCCTAAATCTACTCCGTACTTCCAAAACACATTCTGATAACTCTCCTAAGTCCCAAATCATCTCCCAAACCTATCCGAACCATCAGAACTCATATCCGAGCCCTTTAACACATAAGTCAATATACGGTTGACTTTTCTAGCTTAAGCTCACTCAAAAGAGACTAAGTGTCTCAAACCTTACCAAAATCTCTCCGAACCTGAGCCAACAAACCTAGTAACCCAAAATACAACTAAACAAGGCAATAAGAAGCAAAAATGGGGGAAACAGAGCGGTAACTCATGAAACGACCGGCTGGGTCGTTACATCCTCGCCCTCTTAAACAAATGTTCTTCCTCGAATGAGTCAAGAAACATACCTGAAGCCTCAAATAGGTGAGAGTATCTGCTCCGCATCTCCCGCTCGGTCTCCCAGGTAGCCTCCTCTACGGTCCGACCTCTCCACTGCACTTTCATTGAAGCTATATCCTTTGATCTCAACTTTCGAACCTGACGCTCCAAAATAGCTGCTGGCTCTACATCATAAGTCAAATCACCATCTAATTGCACCGTGCTAAAGTCCAGAACATGAGACAGATCCCTAATATACTTTCGGAGCATAGAAACATGAAATACCGAATGGACACTCGACAAGCTAGGTAGCAAAGCAAGCTCATAAGCCACCTCCCCAATCCTCTGAAGCACCTCAAAAGGCCCAATGAACCGAGGACTCAATTTACCCTTCTTCCCAAATCTCATAACACCCTTCATGGGTGAAACCTTCAATAGAACCTTTTCATCAACCATGTAGGACACATCCCAAACCTTCCTGTCAGTATAGCTCTTTTGTCTCGACTGCGTTATACGAAGCCTCTCCTGAATTACCTTCACCCTTTCTAAAGCATCCTATACCAAGTCTGTCCCCAATAGCCTAGCCTCACCCGGCTCAAACCAACCAACTGGAGATCTACACCGCCTCCCATTCAAAGCCTCATATGGAGCCATCTGAATACTCGACTGGTAGTTGTTGTTATAAGCAAACTCTGCAAGCGGTAGAAACGGATCCCATGACCCTTCGAAATCAATGACACAAGCACGCAACATGTCCTCCAATATTTTAATAGTGCGCTCAGACTACCCGTCCGTCTGAGGGGGAAAAGTTGTCCTCAACTCAACTTGAGTACCCAACTATCACTGCACAGACCTCCAAAACTGCAAAGTAAACTAAGTGCCCCTATCTGAAATGATGGAAACCAGGACACCATGGAAACGAACAATCTTTCGGATATAGATCTCTGCCAACCGCTCTGAAGAATAGGTAGTACACACAGGAATGAAGTGCGCGGACTTTGTCAGCGGATCCACAATCACCCAAATAGCATCGAATTTCCTCAAAGTCCGTGGGAGCCCAACTACAAAGTCCATGGTGATCTGCTCCCACTTCCACTCTGGAATATCCATCTGCTGAAGCAAGCCACCCGGTCTCTGATGCTCATATTTCAACTGCTGACAATTGAGACGCCGAGCTACAAATCCCAAAATGTCCTTCTTCATTCTCCTCCACCAATAATGATGTCTCATATCCTGATACATCTTCGATGCACCCGGATGAATGGAATACCGCGAGCTATAGGCCTCCTCCAGAATTAACTTTTGAAGCCCATCTACATTGGGCACACATACCCTGCCCTGCATTCTCAATACCCCATCATCACCAATAGTCACATATATGGCATCATAGCGCCGAACTCTATCCTTAAGGACAAGCAAATGAGGATCATCATACTGGAGCTCTTTGATGCGATCATATAAGGAAGACCTAGAAATCACACAAGCCAATACCGGACTAGGCTCCGAAATATCTAACCTCACGAACTGATTGGCCAAGTCTTGAACATCAACTACAAGAGGTCTCTCCCCAACTCGAATATATGCCAAACTCCCCATACTCACCGTCTTCCGGCTCAAGGCATCGGCCACCACATTGGCCTTCCCCAGATGGTACAATGTAGTAATATCATAATCCTTTAGCAACTCCAACCATCTCTGTTGCCTCGAATTGAGATCCTTCTACTTGAACAAGTGCTAGAGGCTACGAAGATCGGTAAACACCTCACAAGACACACCACACAAGTAATTCCTCCAAATCTTCAACGTGTGAACAATGGCAGCCAACTCCAAATCATGAATAGGGTAGTTCTTCTCATAGGGCTTCAACTGACAAGAAGCATAAGCAATAACTCTACCCTTCTGCATCAATACACACCTAGTACCAACTCTAGAAGCATCACAATACACGGTATATGAACCTGAAGTTGATGGCAAAACTAACACTAGAGTTGTGGTCAAGGTTGTCTTGAGCTTCTGAAAGCTCTCTTCACACTCATCCAACCATACAAATGAAGCACCCTTCTGAGTCAACTTGGTCAAGGGCGATGCAATAGATGAAAATCCTTGAACAAACTGGCGGTAATAACCCGCCAAACCAAGAAAGTTGTGAATCTCTGTGGTTGATGATGGTCTGGGCCAACTTTGAACCGCCTCTATCTTCTTCGAATCAACCTAAATACCCTCACTGGACACCACGTGCCCCAAGAAAGCCACTAAACTGAGCCAAAACTCACACTTGGATAATTTTGCATAAAGTTTCTCCTCCCTCAATCTCTGCAACACAACTCTCAAATGCTCTGTGTGCTCCTCCTGACTATGTGAATTCACTAGAATATCATCAATGAAAAATATGACAAACGAGTCGAGATAGGGCTAAAACACGTTGTTCATCAAATGCATGAACGTTGCTGGGGTATTGGTCAGCCCAAAAGACATTACCAAGAACTCATAATGACCATATTGGGTCCTGAAAGTTGTCTTAGGAATATCCAAGTCCCTAATCTTCAACTGGTGGTAACCTGAACGGAGATCAATCTTGGAGAACACTCTCGCTCCCTGAAGCCGGTAGAATAAATCATCAATACGATGCAAAGGATACTTGTTCGTAATTGTTACTTTGTTCAACTGCCTATAATCAATGCACATCCTCATAGTGCCATCCTTCTTCTTCACAAATAGAATTGGTGCACCCCAAGTCGACACACTAGCCCTAATGAACCTCTTATCAAGGAGTTCCTGAAGCTGCTCCTTTAACTCATTCAACTCTGTTGGTGCCATACGATACGACGAAATAGAAAGGGGTTGAGTGCCTGGAACTAGATAAATACTAAAATCAAAATCCCTGTCTGGTGGCATGCACGGCAGGTGTGCAGGAAACATATCGGTAAAATACCTCACAACTAGAACAGAATCAATACTGGGAGTCTCTGCACTAACATCCCTCACAAAGGCTAAATACAAAAGACAACCCTTCCCAACTATACGCTGGTCCTTCAAGAACGAAATTACCTTACAGGGAGCATAATCAGCCGAACCTCGCCACTCAATCCATGGCATACCTGGCATAGCCAATATCATTGTCTTAACATGACAGTCCAGAATAGCACAACACAGAGATATCCAATCCATGCCCAAAATAACATTGAAGTACATCATACATAACAACAAAAGATCCACTCAGGTCTCCAAACCCCCAGTAGTCACCACACACGACCGGTACACACGTTCTACAACAACAGTATCGCCCACCAGAGTAGATACATGAACAATTAAAAGAATAGACTCACGTGGCATATCCAAACAACGAGCAAAGTATGATAACACATAAAAATAAGTGGAACCAAGATCAAATCATACAGAGGCATCTTTGTGGCAGACTGAGACAATACCTGTAATAATAGCATCGGAAGCAATAGCATCGGGTCTAGCTGGAAGTGTATAGAAACGGGCCTGACCACCACCTGATCAACCTCCCTCTCTAGGGTGACCCTAGCAGACTAACCTCCACCCCTAGCGTGTCGGGTGGGTGGTGGTGGTGAAGTAACTGGCCCAAAAGCCAATGGCTGACTCCTCTGCTGAGATGAACCCACAAGACGATGCGGGTACTGCCTCCACATATGACCATCTCTCCACACTCACAGCAACTCTTGGGTGCTGGAGACGGGGACAAAAAGGACACCCTAGCACCGGAATGACTAGCAGATGCACCTACCATAGAAGAGCCCTGAACTGATGCAGCACGGGATAAACTCTAAGCTGTAAGGGTACTAAGTGGTGGCTGGCACTGATAAGAACTGTGATAACCATGACTGATTATGCCCCACAATAACCTGGCGAGCTGGATGAGCATGCCTGAATGGACAACCTCTGCCGTGCTAAAACTAACCTCTCAAAGGAGCACCACCATAACTACCAGATCTTCGAGGCCTCTTGGCCTCCCTCTTATCTCGCTCCTGGCGACAAACTGACTCAATCTCAGGAGCAATGTCTGCAACCTCCTCAAAAGTATCACCAGACACCCTCTCCCTGGTCATAAGAATACGAAGCTGATAAGTGAGGCCATCAACAAACCTCTTAATCCTCTCTCTATCTGTCAGAACCAACCAAATAGCATGACGAGCTAACTCTAAGAACCTCATCTCATACTGTGTCACAGTCATCTCTCCCTGATGCAACCACTCGAACTGCATGCGCAGCTCTTCTCTGCGAGACTGAGGCACATACTTCTCCAAAAAGAGAATGGAGAACTGCTACCAGGTAAGGGGTGCTGCACCAATAGGCCTACACCTCTCATAAGCCTCCCACCAAGTGAAGGCAGCTCAAAAAATCTGAAAAGTAGTGAAAGCAACCCCGCTGGTCTCCAGAATACCCACTATGCGAAGAGTCCTCTGACACTTGTCCAAGAAACCCTAGGCATCCTCGCCCTCTGCACCATTGAAAGTCAGTGGCTGAAGTCTACCAAACCTCTCCAACCTACGCTGCCCGTCATCTGGCATGGCAGGAGCTACATAGTCCTGAGCAGCTGCAACCGGCTGGGTTGGATATGCCCCCGATGTCTGAAGTCCTTGCGTGACCTGCTCAGGTGTGCGAGCGGCGGGAGTTTGAGTGCTTCCCCCGGCCTGAGAAGTAGTTGCGGTTGTAGTAACTAAGATCGCCTGAGCTAGGCCAGTGCGTACTGATAGAATCTGAGCCAAGGCCTCCTGAAGACCTAGAATCACAATGGGCACAACTGGTGCCTAAGCTGGTGCTACTGGAGCGTCCGCAATTAGGGCCTGGTCCTGAACTGGGGCGGCTAGTGGATCTACAGGTGATACCCTAGTTGTTGTGCGGGCCACACCCTGCCCCTACCGCGACCACGACCGCGTCCTCGGCCTCTAGTGGCTATATCTAGTGGCACTGGTGGTCGTCAACCTAGAATGGTAGTGCATGTCCTCACTATCTGTAAGAGAATAAAATAACAAAAGTTTAGTACTCGGATCAACAGATTCGCACGACAACAATTTCAAGAATATGAAATTTTCCTAAAGGTTCTGCAGCCTCTCGAGGATAAATACATACGTCTCCATACCGATCCGCGAGACTCTACTAAACCTGCTCATGACTCGTGAGACCTATTTAACCTAGGCTCCCATACCAACTTATCACGACCCTAAACTTAGGCTCGATCGTGATGACGCCTCTCGTGAAGACAAGGCCAGCCGAAACAACACCCAATTCATTCTAAGAAATTAAAATAGTACAATTAAGTCATTAACATGATTAAATCACAATAGAAATAGTGAAATAGTACATTTTGTGGAAAATCTAACATAGCCCGACATCGGGGTGTTACAAGTCATGAGCATCTATCATAAGTCTATGAATACAGGAGAGGGACTACACAGACTATTACAAAATCCAGTACAAGGGAAGGAAATAATGATAAGAGGAAGAAACACTGGGCTACGAATGCCGAGCAGCTACCTAGTGGACTCCGAAAATCTGCTGGAAGCTATCAACCCTCGCTGGCAGGACCTGAAATGCCTGAATCTGCACACAAGGTGCAGGGAGTAAAGTGAGTACTCTAACTCATTGAGTAATAACAATAAATGAAGATTGAGCGATAAGAAATCACATAAAAACACAACAACATGCTATACAGAGGCAGAGTAAAACCAGTAAAGTGCAATAAAACAGTGAAATCTCGTAAAAACACATTAATTTAGTTTAAGCTTCTTTAAAATACATTTTTAACAGTTAAACAAGTAAATAACAGGCAGATAGAAAAGATAAACACATAAACACCGCGCCTCGGGCACCATACCAACAGAATCAGCCCCTCAAGCAACAACATGGAACAACACCAGCCCCTCGGGCTATCTATCATATCACAATGGGTACCCGTACTCACTGGGGTGTATAGACTCCGAGAGGAGCCCCTTATAGCCCAAGCACAATATCAAGCCATCTCGTGGCATAATCGATAGGCTCTCGGCCTCATATCAAGCCATCTCGTGGCGTACAACTCAGGTCCTCGAGCTCATAATCATAAACCAGTGTATCACTGCTGCAACGTGCAGCCCGACCCAAAAGTATCCTCACAACACCGGCCCTCGGCCTTACTCAATTAGCATCTCATAAGCCCCTCGGGAAACAGTAAAACATGATGCACAGCCCAAAATATCATTTAAAATATCAAAAACAGGTAAAGATGACCGAGTTATGAAAAACAGTAGAATATAACATGACTGAGTACGAGTATAAAGTAAAAATAGTGAGGAAATAGCAGTAAAAATCCCCTAAGGGTCCAAATAGTTGGCACGAGG
This sequence comes from Nicotiana sylvestris, assembly GCF_000393655.2. Taxonomy (NCBI): domain Eukaryota; kingdom Viridiplantae; phylum Streptophyta; class Magnoliopsida; order Solanales; family Solanaceae; genus Nicotiana; species Nicotiana sylvestris. The sequence continues at coordinate 96,801,982 of NC_091061.1, forward strand.
TCCAAATGTGGCATTCAGCCCAAAACATGATGATAGCAAACAGTTTTCAATCAAATACGCAGTAAAAACGTCACTCGGGATGGACTATGTCACAATCCCCAACGGTGCACGATCCCACGCTCCTCATTTAGCGTGTGTGTCACCTCAATATAGCACAACGATGTGAAATCCGGGGTTTCATACCCTCAGGTCAACATTTACAATCATTACGCACCTCAATCCGGTCCAAACCCTAGCCTGTGATGCCTTTGCCCCTCTAATTGGCCTTAACTCGCATCGAAACTATCCAAAATCAGAATCCCGACGTCAAAATATGATAAGGGAACGAAGCTCATGATAAAATAATCGATTTACAGCATAAAACCCGAAATTAACCAAAACCCGACCCCCAGGACCACATCTTGGAATTCGACAAAATTTACATCAATAGATTCCTTATCTCCCCACGAGTTCATACATATCAAAAGTCCCAAAATCCGACCACAAATGGCCCCTCAAATCCTCAAGTCAAGGTCTCCAATACCAAGCCCTAATCCCCAATTTCTAACCCTTAATTTCCATTAATCTCAGGCAAAATTAGTGAAATAATGCCATAGGATCGATTATTAGATTCAAAAATCTTACCTCCAGACGTTATCCCTTGAATCTCTCTTCGAAATCTCCCAAAAAGCTCCAAAACCGACTTGAAATGGTGAAGAACAACGCAAAAATCGCGAAGGAATTTTTTTATACCTTCTGGCCCAGGCTTTTCGCACCTGCGGTCCAACACTCACTCCTTCGCAACCACTTCTGCGGTCCCAAGCACCGCTTTTGCGGTCATCACTTAAACCTTTAATTTTCGTATCAACGATGCACAACCCACACCAGTTTCATCACAGGTGCGGTTCCTCAACAACTTATGTGATTTCTACCTTCCTTGGCTTCTTCCGCTTCTGCGACTTGTCTTCCGCATCTGCGGGGGTAGCACCTACAGCCTCCCAACCCCAGATGCGGTTATGACAACAGTCCTACAACTTCAGCTGCCATTTCCAAATTCCTATCTTTCCGTCAACCACCCGAAATTACCCTGAGGCCCCCTCGACCTCAACAAAAAGCACCAACAAGACCTGTACCATTATCCAAACTTATACCAATCTTCAAAATACCTCAAACAACATCGAATCAACCAAAACACATCGAATTCAAGCCTAAGGTTCCAAAAATCTTCTAAATTATGCTTTTGATCAAAAACTCTACTAAACCACGTCCGACTGACCTGAAATTTTGCACACATATCCCAAATGACATATCGAACCTACTACAACTTTCGGAAATCCATTCCGACCCCTACATCAAAATCTCACCTATCAACCGGAAAATGCCAAAATTTCAATTTCGCCAATTCAAGCCTACATCTACTTTGTACTTCCAAAACACATTCCGATCACGCTCCTATATCCCAAATCACCTCTAAAGCAATCCGAACTATCGGAACTCACATCCGATCCCTTTAACATATAAGTCAACATCCGGTTGACTTTTCCAACTTAAGCTCACTCAAAAGAGACTAAGTGTCTCAAACCTTACCCAAATCTCTCTAAACCTGAGCCAACCAACCTGGTAACCCAAAATACAACTGAACAAGGAAATAAAAACAGAAATGGGGGAAACGGAGCAGTAACTCATGAAATGACCGGCCGGGTAGTTACATCCTCCCTCTCTTAAACAAATGTTCTTCCTCGAACGAGTCAAGAAACATACCTGAAGCCTCAAATAGGTGAGAGTATCTGCTCCGCATCTCCCGCTCGGTCTCCCAGGTAGCCTTCTCTACGGGCCGACCTCTCCACTGCACTTTCATTGAAGCTATATCCTTTGATCTCAACTTTCGAACCTGAAACTCCAAAATAGTTGTTGGCTCTACATCATAAGTCATATCACCATCTAACTGCACCGTGCTAAAGTCCAGAACATGAGACGGATCCCTAATATACTTCCGGAGCATAGAAACATGAAATACTGGATGGACAATTGACAAGCTGGGTAGAAAACACAAGCTCATAAGACACCTCCCTAATCCTCCGAAGCACCTTAAAAGGCCCAATGAACCGAGGACTCAATTTACCCTTCTTCCCAAATCTCATAACACCCTTCATGGGTGAAACCTTCAACAGAACCTTCTCACCAACCATGTAGGACACATCCCGAACCTTCCTGTCAGTATAGCTCTTTTGTCTCGACTGCGCTATACGAAGCCTCTCCTGAATTACCTTCACCTTTTCTAAAGCATCCTACACCAAGTATGTCCCCAATAGCCTAGCCTCACCCGCTCAAACCAACCAACTGGAGATCTACAACGCCTCCCATACAAAGCCTCATATGGAGCCATCTGAATACTCGACTGGTAGTAGTTGTTATAAGAAAACTCTGCAAGTGGTAAAAACTGATCCCATGACTCTCCAAAAACAATGACACAAGCACACAACATGTCCTCCAATATCTGAATAGTGCACTCAGACTGCCCGTCCGTCTGAAGTTGAAAAGCTGACCTCAACTCAACCTGAGTACCCAACTCTCGCTGCACAGACCTACAAAACTTCGAAGTAAACTGAGTACCCCTATCTGAAATGATGGAAACCGGGGCACCATGCAAACGAACAATCTTTCGGGTATAGATCTCTGCCAACCGCTCTGAAGAATAGATAGTACACACAGGAATGAAGTGCGCGAACTTGGTCAACAGATCCACAATCACCCAAATAGCATTGAATTTACTCAAAGTCCGTGGGAGCCCAACTACAAAGTCCATGGTGATATGCTCCCACTTGCACTCTGAAATATCCATCTGATGAAGCAAGCCACCCGGTCTCTGATGCTCATATTTCACCTATGGACAATTGAGACACCGAGCTACAAATCCCATAATGTCCTTCTTTATTCTCCTCCACCAATAATGTTGTCTCATATCCTGATACATCTTCGCGGCACCCGGATAAATGGAATACCGCGAGCTATGGGCCTCCTCCAGAATCAACTTCCGAAGCCTATCTACATTGGGCACAAATACCCGGCCCTGCATTCTATATACCCCATCATTACCAATATTCACATCTCTGGCATCATCACGCTGAACTCTATCCTTAAGGAGAAGTAAATGAGTATCATCACACTTGCGCTCTCTGATGCAATCATATAAGGAAGACCTAGAAATCACACAAGCCAATACCGGACTGGGTTCCGAAATATGTAACCTTACGAACCGATTGGACAAGGCATCAACATCAACTACAAGAGGTCTCTTCCCAACTCGAATATATGCCAAACTCCCCATACTCACTGTCTTCCGGCTCAAGGCATCCTACACCACATAGGCCTTCCCCAAATGGTACAATATAGTAATATCATAATCCTTTAGCAACTCCAACCATCTCTGTTGCCTCGAATTGAGATTGTTCTACTTAACCAAGTGCTAGAGGCTACGATGATTGGTAAACACCTCACAAGACACACCATACAAGTAATGCCTCCAAATCTTCAACGTGTGAACAATGGCAGCCAACTCCAAATCATGAATAAGGTAGTTCTTCTCATAGGGCTTCAACTGGCGAGAAGAATAAGCTATAACTCTACCCTTCTGCATCAATATACACCCAATACCAACTCTCGAAGCATCACAATACACGATATATGAACCTGAAGTTGATGGAAAAACTAACACTGGAGCTGTGGTCAAGGCTGTCTTGAGCTTCTGAAAGCTCTCTTCTCACTTATCCGACCATACAAATAAAGCACCCTTCTGAGTCAAGTTGGTCAAGGGCGATGCGATATATGAAAATTCCTGAACAAACCGGCGGTAATAACCTGCCAAACCAAGAAAGATGCAAATCACTATGGTTGACAATGGCCTGGGCCAACTCTGAACCGCCTCTATCTTCTTCGAATCAACCTGAATACCCTTACTGGACACCACGTGCCACAAGAAAGCCAATGAACTGTTTACTTTGTTTGCTCGGGTTTAATTAAAGGTGTGGCTTGATTACCCTTTGGCTCTTTTGCGAGCGGATGGACTGATGCCGGTGCCACGTCGTGCACCACGAACATCTCCTTTGCTACATGCTGTTCCCCATAGATGGATTTAATCCCATCCTTTGTCGAGAATTTCATCATTTGGTGTAGAGTGGATGGTACTGCTCTCATGCAGTGTATCCATGGCTGTCTGAATAAGGCGTTGTACCTCATGTCTCCTTCGATGACATGGAATTTTACATTGGGCTGTGCCGACCATGGTGGCTAAGAGGGTGATTTCTCCTTTTGTTATTTCACTTGCCATGTTGAATCCGTTGGGGACTCGAGTGGTGGGCACAATTTGGTCAAGCAGTCCCAGCTGCTCTATCACCCTCGACCTGATAATTTTGGCCGAGCTACCTGGATCCCAGTGAGGTAGGTTGCTCTCCGGGGCATTCCTTCTGTGTTCGATGTATGGCTGGTACCTTTCTTTATTTGACTTCGGTTCCTTCTTCAGAAACCTACTTGGATATACTGAGCCCAAGGAGGCTCCCAACTGGCCGTCTTCGACCCTGATATTTGATTGGTATCGGTTATGGATGTCCGACGAGGTCACAACGGGATATTCGATCAAATTTTGTTTCAACTATTTTGAAGTCACCGAGCTTCGTTGATTCAGACCTTGAGTGAAATCCTGCACTGCCCAGTCATCGGAGACTAGGGGTAGCTCCATCCGTTCCATTTAGAAGGGAGATACGAATTCTCGCTGCATTTCCTTCTCTCTCCGCTTCATTTTGAACACGTTAGATTTCCTCATTGCTACTTTGATGGCACCGGCATGTGCTTTTATAAATGAGTCTACTAACATGGCAAATCAATCTACAGAGTTGGGATCTAGGTTGTGATACCACATCATGGCCCCCTTCGAGAGTGTTTCCCCGAACATCTTTAACAAGACGGACTCGATCTCGTCGTCCTTTATGTCGTTGCCTTTTACCGCACAGGTGTAAAAAGTAATGTGTTCCTTGGGTCTGATGTCCCATTGTACTTTGGGAGTTCCATCTTTCTGAACTTCTTTGGAATGGGTTTTGGGGTTGCTTCCTCGAGGAATGACCTTTGTATGAACTTCTTTGAATCCACACCTTTTAGGACCTGGGGTGCGCTCAAAATCTGGTCGACCCTGGAGTTGTAGGTCTCAACTTTCTTACCATTGGCTTCTATCATTTTCTCGCCCAATTCTATCTTTTTGGTGAGGTCCTCGAGCATTTTTACGATAATAGGGTCGGCAATTGACCCTTTATTGCTCGATCTCTCCGGTACCTGTTCGGCTGGGGGAGCTGTCCCCGGAGCTACCGTGCTAGGAGTTTTCTGGTGACTTTGTAGCTGAGCAATAGCCAGCTGTTTTGCCTGCAACATTTCAAAAATAACATGAAAGCTAACCTCACGTTCTTCCCTAGTTGGGGTTTTCGGTGCTTCTCATTGATCCCCTTGTCGCACGCTCCTGTCAGTGTGGGAGCTTATGTCTATGCACTGGGTGTCGCGTGAGACCACATCTATGGGGATTGGCTCAGGTGCATTCCCATGGTGTTGTGGTGGCACAACAACGCCCGGAATAGCCACACCGTTTTCCCCATGGTCCTCAATATTGTTGTTTTCATCTCCATTTATGGAATTAGACATTTCGATATGAAATCGAAGATCTTGGATAAGAAAAAGCGTGAAAGACAACTTGCGTTATATAGTAAAACCAATAAGAAAATAATCACTATTATTTTTAGCACCACGGTGGACGCCAAACTGTTTATTGCGAAAATGGTAATAACAATTAAATTTATTGATGAGACTCTAAAAATATGTGATCTATTTTTATGCTAGTTTGCTAAGCAGTTGATGCTAAGTATATGATATTTAAAGATGAAATGGAGTTAAGGAAAGAGCTATAATCAAACCGATAGGCTAGCTACTCGGGGCCTGGGGCTTGTCGGTTCCTGGCCTCGAGGTCGATCTTAGGGCTCGGCTACAAGCTATTGAGGGTAATCGGGACCGAGTTAACATTTATGAGATAATTAAAGAGGGATCTTTATGGCAAATGATGAGCAATAAATGAAGAACAAGTATGAAGACAATAAATAAAATCAATAATATCAAGAGAGTGTATGAGAGAGCAAAGAAAGTGTTCTTCTATATTTCTTATGGAGCAGCTGGAGCAACAGAACGTTACAAAATGTCAAGGATACCCTTTATATAGGAGGAAAAATTCTAACATAGTACAAAATAAATTAATGATAAAGAAAGCGGGATGGGACAACTGGCCAACTTTATGATGCAGGCTCAGACTAGCTTCAGACTAGCCTGACAGATTTTGTCGGCCCTGGCTGCACCCTTCGAGAACTCCCCATATCTGTTGGGGTCACGGCCAACGTTATCCCTAGGTCGGGTTTAGATGGACCTCGAGGGAGGGTACTTGGTCTGTGGTCTTGATCCTTCGAGGTGATCTTCCGAGATGCCTTATCACCGAGAAATTGGTTCCTCCGATTTCGCCATATACAGTTCTTAATCACGATTTCTATAATTTTTTGGGTCCAATAATCATATCCCTTCTTTACTTCGTTGATGTAACTCTTTTAGTTTCCCCCTTCTTCTAATTAGCCTTTATGTATGCTTAAGCTACCTCCCGATCTACGGTTCATGGTATTAGTTATTATGTCTAGCCTTTCATGGGCGCTGAGGAATTTCCATGATACAATCCTTTAATAGTTCAGCCATCCATCTATGACCTGGGCTCAATTCTTTCTTTTAACTTATATCAGAATCTTCTATGGCTATATATGATGCATGTATGAAACTCCAAACTCTTAAGTGCATTCATAACATAGCTAACTCTGGATCATGAATCGAATAATTCCTTTCATTCCATTTTAGCTCTCTTCAAACGTAAGCAATTGCTTTTCTTGGTCTTTTTGCCCCTTGTTATGTGCATACTTAGCTTATCTGAGTTCTCACGCATGCCAGAATTTTTGTGCAACTCATGCGGTCTCAAATATTACTTTTGGTTTTACTACCCGCTCATTAGCCATGGTAGGTGTCACTTTATTCTGGAGTGCATACAATGTTATTGTGAGACTGTTGTTTTAAGACCATTTCCTCCTTAGGTTACTGAGTTTGGGTTGAAGCTTTCTTCTTTACTTTCTCAGCTAGTCTTTCATTATAGTATTTAGGGAGGATTCTCTAACTCTTGTAACGTTGTGAGCTTATTACATTGTATGCTTGACGAACCTTCAGATGTCGTTCCTTGCCTATATTTATCCGTAGTTACTTATCTCCATGCCCTTGTGCTTGTGGGGTTGCTCCTAAATTGATATTTTTGATTTTCTTCCCAGTGGCACTCTATTTTGTTTCTGTAGCACTCATACGGTACCTTTTTAACTTCACTGCATGAGTATATCTCAAGTATTATAATGTCACAACTGAGAGGCTAAATTTCCCCTATTGGGGTTCACTCTATTTATCTTGCACGATCTATTGTTTTGTCTGTATCCTCTTATCTAGCCATAACTAGGCTCTTCCTGATTCAACTACTAACCACTCGTTGGCCCACTCTCATATCAATAATCCGTGTAATCTTTCTTGGGTTATTTCCTTTGTCTTAACTTACCTCTCTCACTGGCTCCTTATCTATCAATAATATTTCGGGCAGGAACCCTTACTTCCTCTCCTTAACGTCATGTTTGCGTAATGTTCTAGAATCGTAGCATATATGTAGGCTTTGGATAATTTCAATCTCATCCCTTTTTTATGTTTTTTCTTTTTTTTCGCATTCTTCCTTTACCATTCCATAATTACTAGAATCACTTAATTCTGGCTTAATGCCACATCATTCCATGTTCCCCCTTTAGAGGAGTACTAAGAGTTGGAGCTACGATGACCTGCCTATAGATATTTTTCCTTTTCATCTTTGGCGCCCTTTCACAATATCAATGACCCTTGCTCGCCTTGCGCTAATCCTTCTGTACCAAGGATAACGAAATTCCTTACTCACGAGGGTGATACTTAGTGTAACTGGCATATACAGTCCCTTTAGTGTAACTTTGCTCACATTGCTTACTTTAGGGAAACGTCTTCCGGAATAACCATTCTCTGAATTTCTCATGAATCTTCTTCTGTGGTCCATTCTATTATCATCGGAACGCAATATGAGGTTCTCATGATGCCAACCATCATCAAATCATGTAGTTCCAAATTCATGTTTAGTTTATCTTATTCACAGTCCATACTGATTCTATTACTCTGGGGTCAAACTTTTCCTTCTGGCCATCATGTTAGAGTCACTGACTTATTTCTTGAAATGAGGATATGACTTTATGGCCTATACTCTTTTGTTGTCTTAAGGCCTATCACATCTCATCTCTTCCTTCACCTGACTATGGATTTGGTAATACCGTCATCTTTTTGATCTACCGTTGTTGTCCATGCATCACATCTCACTCATAATTCTTCCTTATCTCTCTTCTCATTACTTTGCTAATACTCCTGCCTATCCCTTTCTTGTGAAAACTTCAACAAGACATTTGTTCACTTTTAGCTCTCCTTTCTTCATTCATCGGCTCTTCGGGTTGTTCAACGTCCTTGCTCTACTAGGGACAAGAGTCACACTAAGGTAATATTTATCCCTTCAAGGCTTCCAGTGCCTATTTTTGTAGTACTCATATCTAACTGTACTATTTTAGAATGCACCATCTAGGTATCTCATAAAAATGTCTATTAGCACATTTTCAATATCCTTTAAAAATGTCAACTGACGCAAACAATTCATCCATCATTTTGGGTCACTCTAACCCCAGCCGTATCGTGATATTATGTCCTTCTCTTAAACCCTATTTGTTAGTTTCCATAGGGAATAACTGTGATGGGTGTGGCTGATTGTACATACCTCTGTTACAGTTGAAAATAACTCAAAATGCTTATATTTCTCTTCATGAATGGTAAACAATGATAATCTTCATGACGCAAACAACTCAAAATGCTTATGACTCGGTTGAGAAATATAAAATAAATGCAGCACATAACCATCTTCCGCTGAGCTGATAGCTTAGTTGGAGGGCCCTCGACGTATCTATCGAGACCTGCGGGCATGAAACTATAATGACCTGATCTGTCATTTTGAGCTTTTGCACTTCCCTCACCAGTTCTCGGGCATGACTAGTCCCGTGTGATATTATGACTTACATAAATTGTCGGTTTTAGTTTTCAGGGTAATCAGAATGAATTTAGAAGAACAGTTCTCAGTTTGAAGCTTAAAATTTAAAAGGTTTGACCAATTTTGACTTATTATTATATGATCTCGGATTGGAATTTTTATTATTTGGTTAGCTCCGTTTGGTGATTTGGGACTTAGGAGCGTGATCAGAATGTATTTTAGAGGGTCGTGGAAGGTTTAGGCTTGACTTGGCGAAATTAAGATTTTGGCATTTTCCGGTTGATAGGTGAGATTTTGATATAAGGGTCGGAATGGAGTTCTGGAAGTTGGAGTAGGTCCGTTGTGTCATTTGTGACGTGTGTGCAACATTTCAGGTCATTCAGACAAGGATTGATAGACTTTTTGATCGAAAGCGGAATTTGGAAGTTTTTAGAATTTTTAGTCTTGAATCTGATGCAAATTTGGTATTTTAATGTTGTTTTGAGTGTTCCGAATGTTGGAAAAAGTTTGAATGATGTTATGGGAAATGTTTGCATGTTTGGTTGAGGTCCCGAGGGCCTCGGGTGTGCTTCGGGTGGTTAATGAATCAATTTTTGGACATTGGACTTGGTAGATTTTTTTGGTATTTTGTTGCCGAGAAATCCTTCTTTGCATTCGCGAAGGGTTAATTAGAGGGGCAGTCAAGTTGTTCTTCGCATTCATGATGTAGGTCCTACGTTCGTGAAGGTGTATGAGTTAAGGCTACGCATTCGCGATTGGTGTTCCGCGTTCGCGGAGGGTCGAGCTGTGTGGTCATCGCGTTTGCGTGTGGCCCACCCGTTCATGAAAGAGAGAATTTTGTCAGTGAAGCTTTGAGCTTCACGAATGCGAGGTTGATGTCGCGTTCACGATGAAGAATACCTTGGCAGTCAGTTTATATTTTTAAAATCGAGGGTTTTGTCCATAATTTCGAAATTTCATTAAAGGGCTCGGGAGAAGGTAGACTTTGAGGAGATTTTTAGTGGAGCTATTTGGGTAAGTATTCTTTACTCATATTTGGTTTAATTCCATGATCTAGCCTTGAATTTCATCACTTAATTTGAGAAATTAGAGTGGAAATTGGGGAAAAATGGAAGAAATGTTTGAGAATTCTTTTGGGGATTTGAATGGGCATTTGATGTCGGATTTTGATGATTTTGGTATGTATAGACTCATGAGAGTGTAAGGATTCTATTGATGTGATTTATTTAGGATTCTGAGACGTGGGCCTGATGGCCAGGTTTGGCCAATTTCGGGATTTTTGGGATAAATTGGATATTTTTGAATGCGCTTTGTTCCCTTAGCAAATTTTGATGGTTTTGCTCTGATATTGGTTAGGTTTGGAGAATCTGAAGGCCGATTAGAGAGGCAAGGGCATCACAGGCTAAAGTTCGGACCGGATAGAGGTTAGTATTGATTGTAAATGCTGTCCCGAGGGTATGAAACACCGGATTTCACATCGTTGTGCTATATTGAGGTGACTCATACGCTAGATGACGACCGTAGGGCCGTGCACCATTGGGGACTGTGACTTAGTCCATCCCGTATGACTGTTTTACCGCATATTTGATTGAAAAATGTTTGCTATTATCATGTTTTGGGCTGAATGCCATATTTGGGCCTCATGCCAACTGCTTGGACCCTTAGGGGATTTTTACTACTATTTTCTCACTGTTTTGACTTTATACTTGTACTCAGTCATGCTATATTCTACTGTTTTTATAACTCAGCCATGTTTATACTATTTTGACATCTTAAATGATAAGTTTGATCAGAGCATTCATATTTTACTCTGCCCGAGTGGCTTTTAGAGATTTCTGACTGAGTAGGGTCGAGGGCCTATGTTGTGAGGTTACTGTGGGATCGGCCTGCGCGCTACAATGGTATTGATTATGATTTATGATTATGAGGCCGAGGGCCTAAGTTGTATGCGACAAGGTGGCTTGATATGAGGTTGAGAGCCTATTGATTATGCCACGAGATGGCATGATATTGCGCTTGGGCTATAAGGGGACCCTCCCGGAGTCTGTACACCCCAGTGAGCGCAAGTACCCATTGTGATATGTGATATAACCCGAGGGGCTGGTGTTGTTCCATGTTATTGCCCGAGGGGCTAATTCTGTTGACATTATGCCCGAGGGGCGGATTTTATGTGTTTATATTTTCTTGCTGCTTTTTATTTACTTGTTTAGTTGTTAAAAAGGTGTTTTAAAGAAGCTTATATTGAACTAAAGTATTTTTATAAGATTTCGTTGTTTTATTGCATTGTATTGGTTTTACGTTACCTCTTTATAGCATGTTGTTGTGTTTTCCGTGATTTCTTATCACTTAGTCTTCATTTATTGTTATTACTAACTGAGTTGGAATACTCACATTACTCCCTGCACCTTGTGTACAGATTCAGGTATTTCTGATCCCGGTAGTGGGTGTTGATTGCTTAGAGGCAGAGTCATCAGAGTTTAGCAAGGTAGCTGCCCGACATTCACAGTACTACTTTTCTCCCTCTTATTTCGAAAGACTGTATTCAGTACACTTTCATACTTTTCCGTTGTATTCAGACCTTAGTAGATGCTCGTGACTTGTGACACCCCGATGTAGGGCTTGTATATTATTTCTGCACTGTTCATTTAGACTTACATTATAAAATATCCGATTAATTAAAAATTTTAAAATGACTTTTATTGATAAATGGTTAATTCGAGAGTTGTGTCGGCTGGGCTAGTTTCACGATATGCGCCATCATGATCGGTCATGTTTTAGGGTCGTGACAACTTGGTATCAGATCCTAGGTTATGTAGGTCTCATTACTCATGAGTAGGTTTAGTAGAGTCTCGCGAATTGGTACGGAGATGTCTGTACTTATCCTTAGGAGGCTACAGAACCTTTAGGAAAAGCTTCACATTCTTGAATTCTTATCGTGCGTCCTTGATTCAGCTTGAAATGTAACTCTTTGAATTCCTTCCACACGTTTGTATGCGCACATGAGCGCACGGTATTAGCTGTGCATTAACGGTTTGTGATTTTCTAGTTGAGGAGCAAGGTGTGATCTTGGCATGTTGATGATCGGCTAGTCTAGAGGTCTTGAGGCCGGATTTTGCCTGTAGTTTGAGCATTGAGGTGTTGATTGTGTGAGCATGTACTTTTGGATTTATATGTTCGGTAGTATCCCTATTAGTGGAAGTGATGGCTGGATGGCTACGTGATGAGCATGAAGTGACTGTGAGATATGTTAATATGATTTGGATGTGATGACAAGAGTCTACTTGAGGGTAGAAAGAACTATTTGGTTCTTGAATTCCATCTTGATTTTATGTGTAGCCCCGAATTATGGGTATGTTGAAGGATATTTCCATGTTTTCTAGTTGGGGAAAGAAGTAGATTTCATGTCGTGATATGAGTTCAGACTCGGGAAGGTTAAGTGATTGCGTAATGCTTATAACGGTTGAAAGGTATAAAGAGATGTTAGTTTGAGGTGAAGTAGGTGGGTTATCTCTTGCGGAGTGGAAGTTTGTGTGATCCTTATGTTGTTTGATGGAAGATCTCTTTTACCAGTGAAATATATGTGTTGCAATTTGAATTCGGGTCGCTTAAGAGAGTGGGTTTGATTGTTATGAGGGTGAGTGCGAGATTTGTAGAAGATTTGAAGTACTAGATGGGGTGTGTTGCACGAGCTTATGAAGGATTGATTTTAATCTCACTATGGTATTATGGTAGTAATAGAGTATATACATTATGAGTTATTGTGTATTTTGATCTATGGCTTTGAGCCAAGTAGGGGAGTATGCTGTTGATTCGTTGATTGCACGGTTTTGTGCTATGTTGGTTGCAGTTTGAGGCTTACTGGTGAATCAGTATGGCTTACGGAGGATGAGACCGAGGATGGCTCGAGTAAATGAAATGTCAACAAAGGTTATGTTATGCTTTATGGGTATATAAGAATCACAGAATGTCTTGAGTTGTTACGAGTAAAGGGTGTACGGTGTATAGAACAAGAAGTTTCTTGGTTGTATTAAGGTGAGATTGCATTCTGCAGCATATGAGTATAATGGAGCACGAATCGTTCGATCAGTTTGATCGGTCTAATTGTGATTTGATTAGAGAGGATGACTCTCGAGAATGGTTCTAGTGGGTTCAACATTTTACATGTAATAATTGGAGATTTTCAGGTTGTATGTTTGGCTAGAAACTGAGGTTTGCATTGGAGGGTGTCAAGACTTGTGGCATTTCTATACCAATTATGGAATTCTATATATCAGTATTAGTAAGGTGAACGTAACGACTTTGGATTAGTAGAAAGTCTCTTCAGGGTAGGTATTTCGAATGTGGTACTTTTGGGAATATTTAAGAGAGTATTCAACGGCTTATGAGCCTTAGACGGTGTGGTTTTATGCTTGGGTATCGTGTGGTGAGTCTGGGTTGAGGAATTATGGTGTTATAGCAAGAAGGATTATCAAGTTGAAAGTAAATCTGAAGGAAACTCAGATAGATGGGATAGCTTGGTAGTAGGACGGATCGACGTGGTAAGGATATGATTAGTTTTTTGGATTCTTATGAGGTAATGAGTTTATACAAGTGTTTCACGGCAATGCTCTTGGGTTTTAGTGGCTTGCGTATCTTGGATGAGTTAGAAGGATTCAGTCTTGACAGGTATGGTTTTGTGCAAAGGGGAGTCGGAGAGTTCTTGATGATTTCTACCATGGTTTGGAGGTGTATATTTTCTACTGGCATGAGGAGCATGGGATGTATAATAACTTTCTCTTAGATGTGATTAAATGGGAGAGTTCTTGGCTAGTTGAGTACGTAGTTGCTTGTGGCTCAGAATGGATATAAAGTTCTCATGTTTACCCTAGGATGGTATGGTAGCAGTATGTTGTGTAGGAGTGAGATTTGCATGTGTAAGGTCATGGTTCAAATTTGAAAGGAAGGTTGCAAATTCTTAGGCAACTCGGGCAGCTTCAGATAGTTAGGGGAATGATATTACTAATTGGTGTGGCTTGATGAGGGTATACATTTCAGAAAAGGGCAATGCGATTGAGTTGATGATACTTCATTAGTATTGGGGCACTCTCTTGTTGGATCGATTGTTGATATTCGAGTTAGCTTGGTGGCACAGAAGAATTTTAGGAGTACCTCTTGTGGGATGATTGGGTGTTAGAGGTGTGTTGTGTATTCGAATGGTGGAGTTGGGATCGGATATGGTGATTCGCGTGCTGTATGGATTTGGAGACTGGGAGTTCTCATAGATAGGTTAGGTCATGGTTGTGGACCGCGTACATCGGTCTTGTGTGGTAACTATTGGGGGTTTGGAGACTCGAGTGGATCTTTGTTGCTTGGTATGTTAGATTTTGGATGTGATATTGGTTATAGACTGGTTGTTATTCTGGGCTGTTGCACTAATACAACAACATTGGCTATGCCGGGGATGCCACGAATTGAGTGGCGAGGTACAACGGATTATACTTTCAGTAGGGAGGTTTCATTTTTGAAGACCCAGTGGATGGATGGGAAGAGTTGTTTTCTTATTTGGCCTTCATGATGGATATCACTGTAGAGACTCCTACCATTGATTCAGTTCCGGTGATGAGGGATTCTTCCGGATGTGTTTCCTGCTGCCGGGTATGTTGCCAGACAAGGTTGTTGATTTGGGTATTAATTTGGTGTCGGGCACAGTATCGTATGGCACCAGCGAAGTTAAAGGAGTTGAAGGAGTAGCATTAGGAACTCCTTTATAAGGGGTTCATTGGTAGGCCAATATGGAGGTGTATTCTACATCGAGTCGGCTTGGTTGACGCTGAGTTGTATTGTTGAGGGATGTGTTGATTCGATTGTTATTGAGATTATTAGTGATCTGGGGAGATCTATGAGTCACCTTTTAGTATTGCGAGGTGTTAGGATTTGTTGGTTATACGCACATGTGGTGCGGTTTAATAGGGGTCTCCCAATGGAATTCGAGCGGGAAAAGTATTGGGTATTGCTCGATGGATGGCGTATCGGTTGTGTTCTTTTGTGTTTGTGTGATGTTATGTCATTTACCTCGCCGTGGTTATGATGATTTGCTTTTGGTTCTAGACATCAAATTGTGTGTGGTTGTCGATTTTGAGCATAGTGAGTTGAGGTGTCTCATGTGGACAAGTGTTTGGATAGGGTCGCGCATTGCAGCAAAATTATGTGGAGGTATGACCCTTAGGGTTAGATTCGTGTGTTCTATTTCTATGATGTGTGACAGGTTCCCAGCATTTTGTTGTGGTGGTACTGGTGAGCTTGCGGTACAGCTCTTTTATTTGAGTTATTTTCATTATTTGAGTATGTTTGGATTGTTGCTTATTGGTGCGCGAATTGCACAAGTTGTGGCTTTAGTTTGTATTCATGTGTCATGTCACTAGAGTAGTTGTTTTGGATTAGATGAGATTGTTGGGATCTATAATGAATACAAACAGATTTGATTTCAGCATGTTGGAAGGATAATATCGAGGTTCGGCTCAGAAATTTGCTATGGTCCTTGCCAAAAGAGATGTGGCTTCATGAATGGTTGATCTGAGGGATGGTTATGACTTACTGCATGTTTCAGTTATCATTGACAGTATACAAAAGTGTTGGAATGAGGTTTTATTGGATAAGAGGTATTGTCGGTATTTGGTTGTTCTGGGCAACTGCTATGATTAGAAGTTATCGCTACGAGTGTTTGAGTATGTGGTATATCATGTAATGGTATTTGAGCCGGCAGGTATGGTTTGTTACAGCTTGTTCAGGCTTATTCAGAGAATAGATGTGAGATTCTGATCTTGTAGATGATTTCAGAAGTGGAAATATGGTTCTAAGGTTTATGGACTAGGTTGGATTGTAAAATTTCGGTTACATTGTGTTATAAGACCTATATGAGATAGGATGATGTGGGATGAACCCCGGGTATGTGCATGGTAAGATTATACAACAATTTGATGGTTTTTGGAACATCTCAGGGTACGTTCGAGGATGAACGTATGTTTAAATGGGGGAGGATGTAACGACCCAACCAGTCATTTTGAGCTTTTTCACTCCGCTCGCCAGTTCTCGGGCATGACTAGTCCCGTGCGATGTATTATGGCTTATGTAAATTGTCGGTTTTGGTTTTTAGGGTAATCAGAATGAATTTAGAAGAACAGTTCTCAGTTTGAAGCTTAAAATTCGAAAGTTTTGACCAAGTTTTGACTTGTTAGTATATTATCTTGGATTGGAATTTTTATGATTTGGTTAGCTCCATTAGGTGATTTGGGACTTAAGAGCGTGATCGGAATGTATTTTGGAGGTCTGTGGAAGGTTTAGGCTTGAATTGGCAAAATTAAGATTTTGGCATTTTTTGGTTGATATGTGAGATTTTGATATAAGGGTCAGAATGGAACTTCGGAAGTTGGAGTAGGTCTATAGTGTCATTTGTGACGTGTATGCAAAATTTCAGGTCATTCGGACAAGGTTTAATAGACTTTTTGATCGAAAGCGGAATTTGAATGTTTTTGGATTTCTTAGGCTTGAATCCGATGTAAATTTGGTATTTTAATGTTGTTTTGAGCGTTCCGAAGGTTGGAACAAGTTTGAATGATGTTATGAGATATGTTGACATGTTTGGTTGAGGTCCCGAAGGCCTCGGGTGTGTTTCGGGTGGTTAACGGATCAATTTTTGGACTTTGGACTTGGCAGATTTTTTGGTATTTTGTTGCAGAGAAATCCTTCTTCGCGTTTGCGAGAGGTTTTCGAATTCGCGAAGGGTTAATAAGAGGGGACGTAAAGTTTTTCTTCGCGTTCATGATGTAGGTCCCGCGTTCACGAAGGTGTATGAGTTAAGGCTACGCGTTCGCGGTTGTTGTTCCGCGTTCGCGTAGGGTCGAGCTGTGTGGTCATCACGTTCGCGTGTGGCCCTCGCATTCACGAGGGAGAGAATTTAGTCAGTGAAGTTTGAGCTTCGCGAACACGAGGGTGATGCCGCGTTCGCGATGAAGAATACCTGGGCTGTCAGTTTATATTTTTTAAAATCGAGGGTTTGGTCCACAATTTCGAAATTTCATTAGAGAGCTCGGGAGAAGGTGAACTTTGAGGAGATTTTCAGTGGATCTATTGAGGTAGGTATTCTTCACTCATATTTGGTTTAATTCAATGATTTAGTCTTGAACTTCATCACTTAATTTGAGAAATTCGAGTGGAAATTGGGGGAAAATGGAAGAAAAGTTCGAGAATTTTTTTGGGGATTTGAATGGGCATTTGATGTCGGATTTTGATGATTTTGGTATATGTAGACTCGTGAGAGTGTAAGGATTCTATTGATGTGTTTTTTATCGGATTCCGAGACGTGGTCCTGATTGCCGGGTTTGGCCAATTTCGGGATTTTTGGGATAATTTGGATATTTTCGAATGGGCTTTGTTCCCTTAGCATATTTTGAATGTTTTGCTCTGATTTTGGTTAGATTTGGAGCATTCGGAGGTCGATTCGAGAGGCAAGGGCATCGCGGGAAAGAGTTTGGACCGTATAGAGGTGAGTAATGATTATAAATGTTGTCCATAGTGTATGAAACCCCAGATTTCATATCGTAGAGTTATATTGAGGTGACGCACACGCTAGATGACGAGCGTGGGGCCGTGCACCATTGGGGATTGTGACTTAGTCCATCCCGTATGACTATTTTACCACGTATTTGATTGAAAACTATTTGTTATCATCATATTTTGGGCTGAATGCCATTTTTTGGCCTCGTGCCAACTGTTTTGGACCCTTAGGGGATTTTTACTACTATTTCCTCACTGTTTTAACTTTATACTTGTACTCAGTCATGCTATATTCTACTATATTTATAATTCAGCTATGTTTATACTATTTTGACATCTTAAATGATAAGTTTGAGCTGAGCATTCATATTTTACTGTGCCCGAGTGGCTTTTAGAGATTTCTGACTTAGTAGGGCCGAGGGCCTGTGTTATGAGGTTACTGTAAGATCGGGTTGCGCACCACAACGGCATTGATTATGATTTATGATTATGAGGCCGAGGGCCTGAGTTGTACGCCACAAGGTGGCTAGATATGAGGTCTAGAGCCTATTGATTATGCCACGAGATGGCTTGGTATTGCGCTTGGTCTATAAGGTCTCCTCCCTGAGTCTGTACACCCCCAGTGAGCGCGGGTACCCATTGTGATATATGATATAGCCCGAGGGGTTGATGTTGTTCCATTTTATTGCCCGAGGGGCTGATTTTATTGACATTGGGCCCGAGGGGCGGATTTTATGTGTTTATCTTTTCTCGTTGCGTTTTATTTACTTGTTTAACTATTAAAAAGGTGTTTTAAAGAAGCTTATACTGAACTAAGGTGTTTTTATAAGATTTCTCTCTTTTATTGCATTGTATTAGTTTTACACTGCCTCATTATAGCATGTTGTTGTGTTTTACGTGATTTCTTATCACTCAGTCTTCATTTATTATTATTACTCGCTGAGTTGGAGTACTCACATTACTCCCTGCACCTTGTGTGCATATTCAGGTATTTCTGAACCCGGTAGCGGGTGTTGATTGCTAAGAGGCAGAGTCATCGGAGTTTAGCAAGGTAGCTGCCCGACGTTTGCAGTACTGCTTTTCTCCCTCTTATTTTCATTAGACTATATTCAGTACACTTTTAGAATTTTCCGTTGTATTCAGACTTTAATATATGCTCGTGACTAGTGACACCCCGATGTCGGGCTTGTATATTATTTCTGCACTATTCATTTAGACTTACATTATGAAATATCTGATTAATTAAAAAGCTTAAAAATGACTTTTATTGATAATTGGTTAATTCGAGAGTTGTGTCGGCTGACCTAGTTTCACGATAGGCGCCATCACGACCGACCTGATTTTAGGGTCGTGACAAGTTGGTATCACAGCCTAGGTTACATAGGTCTCACGACTCATGAGCAGGTTTAATAGAATCTCGCGGATCAGTACGGAGACGTCTGTACTTATCTTCGGGAGGCTGTAGAACCTTTAGGAAAAGCTTCACATATTTGAATTCTTGTCGTGCGTCCTTGATTCAGCTTGAAATGTAACTCTTTGAATTCCTTCCACGCATTCGTATGCGCACATGAGCACTTGGTATTAGCTGTGCATCGACGGCTTGTGATTTTCTGGTTGAGGAGCGAGATGCGATCTTAGCATGTTGATGATGGGTTAGTCCAGAGGACCTGAGGCCGGATTTTGCCTATAGTTTGAGCATTGAGGCATTGATTATGCGAGCATGTGCTTTTGGAATTATGTGTTCGGTAGTGTCCCTATTAGTGGAAGTGATGGCTGGATGGCTACGTGATAAGTATTATGTGACTGCGAGATGTGTTCATATGATTTGGATGTGACGAGAAGGGTCTACTTGAGGGTAGAAAGAGCTATTTGGTGCTTTAATTCCATCTTGATTTGATGTGTAGCCCCGAATTATGGGTGTGTTGAAGGATATTTCCATGTTTTCTAGTTAGGGAATAAAGTAGATTTCATGCCGTGATATGAGTTTAGACTCGAGAAGATTAAGTGAATGCGTAATGTTTATGACGGTGGAAGGGTATAAAGAGATGTTAGTTTGAGGCAAAGCATGTGGGTTATCTCCTGCGGAGTGTTCTGAAGTTTGTGTGATCCTTATGTTGTTTGTTGGAATATCTCTTTTACCAGTGAAATATATGCATTGCAATTTGAATTCGGGTCGCTTAAGAGAATGGGCTTGATTGTTATAAGGGTAAATGCGAGATTTGTAGAAGATTTGAAGTACTAGATGGTCTGTGTTGCACGAGCTTATATATGAAGGATTCAGTTTAATCCCATTATGCTATTACGACAGTAATATAGTATATGCATTATGAGTTATTGTGTGTTTTGATCTATGGCTTTGAGCCAAGTGGGGGAGTATGCTATTGATTAGTTGATTGCATGATTATCTGCTATGTTGGTTGCAATTTGAGGCTTACTGGTGAATCAGTATGGCTTACGGAGGATGAGACCGAGGATGGCTCGAGTAAAGGAAATTTCAACAAAGGTTATGTTATTCTTTATGGCTATATAAGAATCATAGAATGACTTGAGTTGTTATGAGTAAAGGGTGTACGGTGCATAGAACGGGATATTATAATATCCTTCTACTATTATTTTGGCAAGTATATATATTTTTGGCATTATATTAATGTTCTTTTTATTATTATTTTCTTTTTTTCATAACTTATTGTTAATTTCCTATCTTCTAATTTATATGGTTTAACTTAATATTTACCCTAGGATGATATAAAATATGTGGTATGTTGTGTAGGAGTGAGATTTGCATGTGTAAGGTCGTGGTTCAAATTTGAAAGGAAGGTCACAAATTCTTAGGTAGCTCGTGCAGCTACAGATAATTAAGGGAATTATATTACTAATTGGTGTGGCTTGATGAGGGTATACGTTTCAGAAAAGGGCAATGTGATTGAGTTGATGATATTTCATTAGTATTGGGGCACTCTCTTGTTGGATCGACTGCTGATATTCGAGTTTGCTTGGTAGCACAGAAGAATTTTAAGAGTACCTATTGTAGGATGATTGGGTGCTAGAGGTATGTTGTGTATTCGGATGGTGGAGTTGGGATCGGATATGGTAATTCGCGTGCTGTATGGATTTGGAGACTGGGAGTTCTCATAGACAGGTTAGGTCATGGTTGTGGACCGTGTACATCGGTCTTGTGTGGTAACTATTGGGGGTTTGGAGACCCGAGTGGATCTTTGTTGCTTGGTATGTTAGATTTTGGATGTGATATTAGGTATAGACTGGTTGTATCAGTGTTGCATTATTCTGGGCTATTGCGCTAAGACAACGACGACGGCTATACTGGGGATGCCACGGATTGAGTGGCGAGGTACGACGGATTATTCTTTCAATAGGGAGGTTTCATTTTGAAGACCCAGCGGATGGCTGGGAAGGGTTGTTTTCTTATTTTGCCTTCATGATGGATGTTAGTGTAGAGACTCCTACCATTGATTCAGTTCCGATGATCAAGGATTCTTCTGAATGTGTATCTTGCTGTCGGGCATGTCGCCGGACAAGGTTGTTGATTTCGGTATTGATTTAGTGTCGTACATCGTATCGTATCGCACCGACAAAATTAAAGGAGTTGTAGGAGCAGCTTCAGGAACTCCTGGATAAGGGGTTCATTGGTAGGCCAATATGGAGGTGTAGTCTACATCGAGTCGGCTTGGTTGATGCTGAGTTGTATTGTTGAGGGATGTGTTGATTCAATTGTTATTGAGCTTATTAGTGATATGGGGAGATCTATGAGTTACCTTTCAGTGTTGCATGGTGTTAGGATTTGTTGGTTATAGGCACATGTGGTACGGTTTTATTGGGGTCTCCCAGTGGAATTCATGTAAAGGCATTTGAGTCTGCGGGTATGGTTTGTTACACCTTGTTCGGGCTTATTCAGAGAATAGATATGAGATTCTTATATTGTAGATGATTTTAGAAGTGGAAATGTAGTTCTAAGGTTTATGGGATAGGTTGGATTGTAAAATTTTGGTTACATTATATAATCGGACCTATATAAGATAGGGTGACGTAGGATCACCCCCGGGTATGTGCATGGTAAGATTATACAACAATTTTATGGTTTTCGAAACAACTCTGGGTACGTTCGAGGACGAACATATGTTTAAGTGGGGGAGGATATAACGACCCGACCGGTCATTTTGAGCTTTTGCACTTCGCTCTCCAGTTCTTGAGCATGACTAGTCCTGTGTGATGTATTATGACTTACGTAAATCGGCGGTTTTGGTTTACAGGGTAATCAGAATGAATTTGGAAGAACAGTTCTCGGTTTGAAGCTTAAAATTTGAAAGGTTTGACCAAGTTTTGAATTGTTAGTATATGATCTCAGACTGGAATTTTTATTATTTGGTTAGCTCCGTTAGGTTATTTGGGACTTAGGAGCATGATCGGAATGTATTTTGGAGGTTCGTGGAAGGTTTAGGCTTGAATTGGCGAAATTAAGATTTTGGCATTTTTCGGTTGATAGGTGAGATTTTGATATAAGGGTCGGATGGAATTCTGGAAGTTGGAGTAGGTCCGTTGTGTCATTTGTGATGTGTGTGCAAAATTTTAGGTCATTCGGACAAGGTTTGATAAACTTTTTGTTCGAAAGCGGAATTTGGAACATTTTGGAATTATTAGGCTTGAATCCGATGCAAATTTGGTATTTTAATGTTGTTTTGAGCGTTCCGAAAGTTGGAAAAAGTTTGAATGATGTTATGGGATATGTTGGCATGTTTGGTTGAGGTCCCGAGGGCCTCGGGTATGTTTCGGGTGGTTAACGGATCAATTTTTGGCCTTTGGACTTGGTAGATTTTCTGGTATTTTGTTGCAGAGAAATCCTTCTTCGCGTTCGCAAGAGGTTCTCGAGTTCTCCAAGGGTTAATGAGAGGGGCAGTCAAGTTTTTATTCGCGTTTGCGATGTAGGTCCCGCGTTCGCGAAGGTGTATGAGTTAAGGCTACGCGTTCACGATTTGTGTTCCGCGTTCGCGTAGGTTCAAGCTGTGTGGTTTCGCGCGTGGCCCTCGCGTTCGCGAAGGAGAGAATTTGGTCAGTGAAGCTTTGAGCTTCGCGAACACGAGGGTGATGCCACGTTTGCGTTGAAGAATACCTGGGCAGTCAGTTTATATTTTTAAAATCGAGGGTTTGGTCTATTATTTCAAAATTTCATTAGAGAGCTCGGGAGAAGTTGAACTTTAAGCAGATTTTCAGTGGAGCTATTGGGGTAAGTATTCTTAACTCATATTTGGTTTAATTCCATGATTTAGTCTTGAATTTCATCACTTAATTTGAGAAATTAGAGTGGAAATTGGGGAAAAATGGAAGAAAAGTTTGAGAACTTTTTTGGGGATTAGAATGGGCATTTGATGTCGGATTTTGGTATGTATAGACTCGTGAGAGTGTAAGGATTCTATTGATGTGATTTTTATCAGATTCCAAGACATGGGCCCAAGGGTCGGGTTTGGCCAATTTCCGAATTTTTGGGACAAATTGGATATTTTCGAATGGGCTTTGTTCCCTTAGCATATTTTGATGGTTTTACTCTGATTTTGGTTAGATTTGGAGCATCTGGAGGCCGATTCGAGAGGCAAGTG
This sequence comes from Nicotiana sylvestris, assembly GCF_000393655.2. Lineage (NCBI taxonomy): Eukaryota > Viridiplantae > Streptophyta > Magnoliopsida > Solanales > Solanaceae > Nicotiana > Nicotiana sylvestris. Next base: position 96,825,301 of record NC_091061.1, read on the forward strand.
CATCTTGGACTAGAGTTCGGACCAAATAGTGGTGAGTAATGATTGCAAATGTTGTCCTGAGGGTATGAAACCCCAGATTTCACATCGTTGTGCTATATTGAGGTGACACACATGCTAGATGACGAGCGTGAGGATATGCACTGTTGGGGATTGTGACTTAGTCCATCCCGTATGACTGTTTTACCGCGTATTTGATTGAAATCTATTTGTTATCATCATGTTTTGGGTTGAATACCATATTTGGGCCTCGTGCCAACTGTTTTGGACCCTTAGGGGATTTTTACTACTATTTCCTCATTGTTTTGATTTTATACTTGTACTTAGTCATTCTATATTCTACTATTTTTATAATACATCAATGTTTATATTGTTTTGACATCTTAAATGATAAGTTTGAGCTGAGCATTCATATTTTACTTTGCCCGAGTGGCTTTTAGAGATTTATGACAGAGTAGGGCTTGAGGGCCTGTGTTGTGAGGTTACTATGGGATCGGGTTGCGCGCCGTAGCGGTATTGATTATGATTTATGATTATGAGGCCGAGGGCCTGAGTTGTACGCCACAAAGTGGCTTGATATGAGGCCGAGAGCCTATTGATTATGCCACGAGATGGCTTGATATTGCCCTTAGGTCGTAAGGAGCCCCTCCCAGAGTCTGTACACCCCCAGTGAGCGTGGGTACCTAGTGTGATATGTGATATAGCCCGAGGGGCTGGTGTTGTTCCATGTTATTGCCCGATGGGCTGATTATATTGACATTGTGCCTGAGGGGCGGATTTTATGTGTTTATCTTTTCTCGCTGCTTTTCATTTACTTGTTTAACTATTAAAAAGGTGTATTAAAGAAGCTTATACTGAACTAAGGTATTTTTATAAGATTTCACTATTTTATTGCATTGTATTGATTTTACACTGCCTCTTTATAGCATGTTGTTGTGTTTTACGTGATTTCTTATCGCTCAATCTTCATTTATTGTTATTACTCACTAAGTTGGAGTACTCACATTACTCTCTGCACCTTGTGTGCACATTCAAGTATTTCTGAACCTGGTAGCGGGTGTTGATTGCTCGGAGGCAGAGTCATGGGAATTTAGCAAGGTAGCTGCCCGACGTTCGCAACACTGCCGTTCTCCCTCTTGTTTTCGTTAGACTGTATTCAGTAAACTTTTAGACTTTTTCATTGTATTCAGGCCTTAGTAGATACTCGTGACTTGTGACACCCCGATGTCAAGCTTGTATATTATTTTCGCACTGTTCATTTAGACTTACATTATGAAATATCTGATTAATTAAAAAGCTTAAAAATGACTTTTATTGATAAATGGTTAATTCGGGAGTTGTGTCGGCTAACCTAATTTCACGATAGGCGCCATCACGGTCGGGCCGGTTTTAGGGTCGTGACAAAATCGTAGCGTCCCCAAGCAAAAGGGACATTAGTACGAATAATGTACCAAGTATGTGAGGCACATAAATAAGTACATAGCAGACATGGAAGAAATATAGAGTAAATGATTCAACCTGTAAGTCTAGATAACTCTGTAAATCATGAAATAATTATAATGTCATGCATATGCGTATGAATGTGATGTCGTACATAGGTACATGTGTTCATAACATAATCAGGCCTCTGAGGGCATCCCATCATATCATCTAGGCCACTATGGGCAAAATCATCAACGTATACCAGCTGATCAGGTGGTGGTGTGTATATAATGCCATAACCTTTCCCATATCCCATATACATATATATGTACGTATATATACGCGTATATAACGCCATCTGTTCATGGGTCAATGTGCATGTATAAATGTATGAAATGCATATGAAATACGTTAATAAAATCTCTCGGTAGGTTATAAGACCATTATTCCTCTGATTAATATCATGAAATAAACTTTACCAACTTACGTATTTTTGAGACCCACGAACAGATGATAGAATAATATGTCACATGGGGAATCAAGAACATAGAGACCCCTAGTATTTTTATGAATAGAGTCGTTTATGAAAACTGTGTGTTTGCTCATTTCTTCCATATAATTGGATCATGCCAAAAAGAAAGAAGGGATAGCCTTAACATACATGGAGTAGGAAAAAATTCGCATGATATTCTTGAGAAAGATTGTACCGTGCTTTCTTAGAATTGCATCTCACGCATAATCAGATCTTGTATGAAATTTGTTAAGCTCACCCGCCTCTTAATGAATATGACCATCTTCAACTTGATATTTTAGAGAAGTCTTTTGTTGTGCTAATCACATTACCATTCTAACTCACTTTGTAAAGGATTCATATGAAATTATATTTGAGAATCCCACTAATCTAACTCATTTCCTATTGTAAGATCATAGTGTAGGATTCATATCTCCTTGCAGAGCTTTTCTTTATTTTGTAGAGACAAGAAATGAAGTAGAATGATTTTTAATTCTTTAGAGTGGGCTCCACACATTTGATCAAGGTTTGCTGCCACGTTAGTTATCCACTAACTTATCCAAGATTATCATTAGTTATTTATTAATCTCTTCGATTAAGTTGTTAATCTCCCACTAACCAATAATTAACCCCTTGCCCACATAATTAAGAATTATCTCAAATTACTTAAAATACTATTTACTTTTAACACACTTTATATATCTTACTATCATGGTCATGTGGTACTTTGTATGACACTAGTCCATAAATATCAGCTATTATTGCTCGGACTATATTTTATCCCAAATTGTCAAACTTCGACGAACCTCATTTTCTTCAATTCGCTTACCCTCTCACTTTCACGAACTTGTTTAAAATACCATAATACCTATAATCTCAAAATAATATCATTCCCGAGCCTACGTTGATTAACTTACGACGAAATTTTAACGTACGAAAATGCGAGATGTAACATCTCATTTCCGAGCTTTCATCAATTTACTTATGGCGTACTTTCACGTATAAAAACATAGGGTGTAACACTTCTAGTGTTATGTGAGCGAGATGGCTCTCGAGATACAGGTCGTTTATTGCACCTTAGTCGTTTCTGGCATTTTGTAGCGCATGGAGCTATCTGTCTCCCCAAGGTTGTGTTTATTGTCAAAGGCCCAAATAGATGGGCCACAATGGGCACCCTATACCTTATTCAACCGAGTACCTACGTAACATATCTTTCACATCGTATTATCATAGTTAAATGAGCCAGAGAGGCTATCATGAGATAAGTACAATAAAACATGGAGAAATACTCGACAATGGACGATCCAACATGTAATCCAAACTTATACATGTGATGTGCGGGCCTATAAGGCCAAAATGACCACTCGTATAGTGAACATAGGCCGACAAGGCCATATGATCTTTTATGTACATGACATCTATCTACAAGCCTCTAAGGATACATATTTGTGATAAAGGTCAGGATAGAGCCCAGTCATACCAAATAATACACATCTAAATCATACTGACCAAACAAGCAACTCCGGAGCAAATAGAGTGCACCAACATCTTCCGTTGAGCTGATCGCCTACTTGGAGGACTCGACATGTAAGTCTTAACAACTTTATGAATCGTTTAATACTTAAAATGTCATACATATGCATATAGAAGTCATACCATGCATGGGTATATGCGTTCACAACATCATCAAGCCTCTGAGGGCATCCCATCATATCATCTTGGCCACTGTGGGCAAATTATCAACGTAGACCAGTTGATTAGGTGGTGGTGCGTATATAACGCCATAACCTTTTTTCCTATCCCATATACATATAATATACATATATATAAGTATATAATGTCATCTGGTCATGGGCCAATGTACATGGATGCAATGCATGAGAAGTACGTTAATAAAATCATTCGGAGTGTCATAAAATCATTTTACCTTTGATTAATATCATGAAGTAAAAAATTTCAACTTACGTATTTTTCTAAGACCCGTGAACAGATGATAAAATAATAGGACACATGAAAATTCAATAACATAGGCACCTATAATATTTCTATGAATAGAGTTGTTTATGGAAGTTGTGAATTTTCTCGTTTCATTTATATCGTATGGATCATGCTAATAAGAAAGAAGGGATAGCCTTAACATACCTGAGTCGATTCTCTTGACAATCCCTCTAACACACGTCAATTGTGACAACACGTAACAGCAAGATCAGAATAGAGAAAAATCTGTATAATATTCTTGAGAAGATTGCACTGTACTCCGTTATAATTGCAAAATCTCACTTTGATTTGAATTGTTGAAGCCTTACGTTGCTTATGTGACTTAAGCTCGTAACACTCAAACATTTTACGTTTGAATTCTTTGAATTCTTATCAAATGCAAATTTGTAAACTTACATGGATAAGATTCTTGCACTTCCAAGACTTAGTGGCTTTCCTTTATTAAATAATGCCTTATGTTTAGCCAAGACTTTCCTTTATTGAATTTCTTTTACGTGGCTTTCCACGACTTAGTTTGTGACTTAGTGCCAAGTCTCATGTCTTTAATTTAGCAACATATTATAGTGCCTTAAAGAGTCACCATATGATTTTGAGGGGTGTTGCCACGTTATTACATACTTATCCAAATTTCCCCCCTTTCTCCTTAATCAAATTATTAATTCTCCATTAATTCAATAATTAACAAATTACCTATATAATTAAGAATTATCTTAAATTACTTATAATACTTACTTTAAAATACTTTATACACCTCACTATCATGTCCATGTGGTACCTTGTATGGTACTAGTCTATAAATACCTAGTATGATAGCTCAAATCGTATTTTATCCCAAATTGACAAGCTTCGACGAAACTCATTTCCTTTGATTTGCTTTCCCTCTCACCTTTAAGAATTTACTTATCTCTTGTTTAAAATAGTATAATACTTATAACCCCAAAATAAATCTCATTCCCGAACTTACGTCGATTAACTTACGATGAAACCTTAACGTACGAAAATGCTAAATATAATATCTCATTTCCGAGCTTATATCAATTTATTTATGGAATACTTATACGTACGATAATATAGGGTGTAATATTTATGACTCGACATGCTGGTGGTTGATACTCGGACATATCGTGGGTATGAGCATTTTGGCTCGGTAGGCATTTCCTTATTGATTGTTATGTGTGGATCGGGTGGCACATCACCACGGGTATGAGGTGTAGACTGGGTTTCACGGTGAAAGAGTGAGATCTTGAGTACGAATCTTTATATTTATCTTGTGTGTTTTGTTTCTTATCACCGAGTTAGTTTCGTAGTATCTCTTTGGTAGTGTATTCGTTGCGGAGGCCGGACACTCCTAGATTCGGGTCTTTTTTCCTTATTGGTTAAATTTGAGTTGTGGCTTGTTGTCACATTGATGGCATCGTATGAAATCTTAGACAGTGTCTGAGGTGGCTTACTGCCCGAGCAGTTGGTACTTGCTGAGACGAGATTGTTGGACCTGAAATCAGTGTAATCAAAATTATAAAATGTATATTAGAAGGAAAATGTCACTCATCACTTCAGAATGAGGCAATGGTTCTTGTCAAGCGGAGAGACTCCACAAGTTATTAATTTGACGTGTGGTTATGAGTTCCTACACATCTCTTTCTTCAATGTAGTATTGTGAGGGTTGAGACCGGGCTTACATGTGTTATGAGGTATGCTACGGGTATCTAGTTTGTGAATTTTTAGCTATTATAGTTGGAGGATGTTATTGCGGACATACGAATTGTGCCGGGCATGGTGCCATTTCAGCAAGGGTGCATGATCATATTTTGGTTTAGCGAGTTGAGGTTGATATAGTGTTCATATGTTAGGATCAGACCTGGTAGAGAATTTTGGATGTTGGAATTTAGTTCTAAGGCTTAGGGACTATGGTAGCAGGAAGGATATTTAGTCTGGCTTGAGTCGATGTGCATATATTTGTTGTGGTGGCATGGGTAGGTGCTTGAGATATTAAACAATGATTTCAGATGACCTAGAACTGTTCTTGGAACGTTCAAGGACGATCATATGTTTAAGTGGGAAGAATGTAACGATCCGACCGGTTGCTTTGACCTCTAGCATGTCGTTCGAAAATTTGAGGCCTTGAGTAGCTTCATTTCATGTATTATGACTTGTACGTGTGGTTGGTTTCAGTTTTAGGGGTGTTCATAGTTTGTTTGGAATGATAATTCTCAATTCAGAAGCTATAAGTTGAACAAGTTGACCAATGTTTGAATTTTGAGTAAATGATCTCGGAATCGGGATTTGAAGATTCAGTATGTTCATATGATGATTTTGGGCTTGGGCATATATTCGGGTTGAGTATCGAATGGTCCGGGAGCATTTCGGTGCTAAATGTGAAAAATAGGCATTTTAAAGATTTTAGAATTTCCTAAGTTTGAGGTGAAGTGGACTTTGGTGTTATCAATGCCCGTTTGGGATTCCGGGCCTTGGTATCGGTTCGTATTGTGACTTTTGACTTGTAAGTAAAAGTTGGAGGTACTTTGGAATGTCTAAGTGTGATTAGGATACGTTCGATGAAGTTTGATGTTTGAAAGTTAAAAGGAGGATTTTTGGTCATTTATTCGTGGCATTTCGAGCCTTTGGATAAATTTGGACAAGGTATTGGGACTGTTTGGTATGATTGGACGGGATCCTGGGGCCTCAGGTGTGATTTGTAGTGGTTTTTGACCAAGTTTAGGTGTTTTGATACTGCTGGTTGTTGGTGCTGCTATCGTGCTTCGTGATCGCGAGTGGATCTACACGATCACGAAGAAGGAAATTTGTAGCTGTTTTTTTTTTATGCTTCGCGAACGCGAAGAATAGGTCGCGAGTGCGTACAAGGACTGGGTGTAAGGGGCCTTTGCCCTATGCGAATGCGACAAGGTAGTCGCAAACACGGTGATTGTTGGGCAGTCAATTTGCCTTTCGCAAATGCGGAGAGGCAATCGCGAACACGAAGGAGCAGTTCTAAGTTGGGGGCGAGTATGTCATCGCGAATGCAATGGGATGGACGCGAACGCAAAGCAGTGGACTTTAGGCCTTCGCGAACGCGTCCAGGGGAACGGAAATGCGAAGAAGGTCAGGATTGGGAAAACATGTTTTAAATCGGGATTTGGCTCATTTTCACCTCATTTCTTCCATGGGAGCCGACTTTGGGGTGATTTTGGAGTTCCATTCTTATTATCTATTATAAGGTATGTGATTTCAACACCTTCTAAGTTAAATATATGAGTTTAGGCTTGTAAATTCAAGAATTTAAGTGGAAAATATGGGATTTTTGATAGAAGCCCTAGAATTAATATCTTTGAGTTTTGACCACGATTTTGGGCATGGAACTGGAAATAAATAATCTATTTGAACTCGTGGTGCTATGGATAATATTTATCTTCAAAAAATTTTGGAGTTCACTTGGGTCCAAGGGTTGACTTTTCGAGCTGAGTGGGGAATTGTTATAAGTTGATTAATTATGACTATTGGAGTATATTTTTATAGGTTTGCACATTGTTTGACTAGATTCGGATCATTCGGCATCAGTAAGAGGTACTAGAGAGGCGTTGGAGCCGGTTAAGGAACTTCGGAGTGAGGTAAGACTCCTGTTTAACCTTGTGAGGGGGAAATTATCCCGTGGGTGTTATATTTGTTGTGTGCTACATGTTGTAGAGGCTACAGATGTATGAGGTGACCAGTGTCCGTGCGTATATTAGAGTTTATGATTAGGTTCGGGTAGACTTAGTCTCACGCCATGTTTTAATTACAATATTTGAGTTAATCTTTCTTGTTTAATTGCTTTAATATTCATTTTGCTTGAGATTAGACTTGCATAATGTGTCTGACTTAAATATCACAACTCACACGTATATTTGTGAGTAGGGCCAGTGACCCATCAAGTCTTCATTATTCCCGTGGGATCGGGCTGATCACCTCAGCAGTATCATTACGGGATCGGATCATTTGCCTCGGTAGTATTATAAGATGCATCATGGTTTGTCTCGGTCGACCTTCGGCAGTGTAAAAAATTATGGGATTGGGCTGAACGCCTTAGCGGTACTATTATGGAATCGGGCCATACGCCACGATAGGAATTTGTGCCTTTACTCTTATGGGATCGGGTCACTCGCCTTGGTAGAATAATGTGAAATACTTGATAAGGAGTCCATGTACTCATAAGTTTTCCTGACATGAGATGTGACCGTTGATTTGGTGCTGACCATTACGTATTCCATTTGAGGAGGTATCATGTATTTTAGGACTTTGTGTTCGATGTTTAGCCATAGACCATATTATTTGCCTATTTCGGTTGTTATTGTCAACTTACCATATTTCATACTTGTCTACTTTATTAGATTTGATTTATGGACCACTAGTAAATGTTTGTGTCGCCCTATCATCACTTCTCCTTCAGGGTTATGCCAGATACTTACTAGGTACACATTGATTTACGTACTCGTGCTACACTTATGTACTTATTGTGCTGGTATATACTTCTAGTGGTCATTTGGGCGCAAGTGTGCAACAATTGAGAGGACTTCAAGGTGAGTGACATCCCATGATACGATCCGCAGCACACAGAGTCTCCCTCTTGTTAATTTATTTTATCCTGTCTATTTTACATTTCAAACAGATGTTGTATTATTATTATACTTCCTAGTAGATGTCCATGCAGTTGTGACATCCGGTTTTGAGGTATTCTAGTTGATGTTAATGGTTTTACAGTAATATTGTCACCTTTTATTTTATATCTTACTAATATTGTATGTATCCATAATTTTAAATGCATTAAATTTTTTATGTAATAAAATATGATTTTAAAATTTATAATTATTTAGATGGTTTGTTGTCATCTTGCCTAACGACAATGTTGGGCATCATCACAGCCTATAGTAAGTTTTGGGTCGTGACAACAAATCTTTTGGAAGCTGGAGCGATGAAGACATCATAGAACAGGAAGAAATAATAAATTTGTGTTTCATGACTATTTTGAAAAATGATTTGAAGAAATTCTCTGGCTGCTGGACCGTTGAAGATGTATCAAATGATGACAACAAAGAAGAAACTGAAAATTGCTTCATGGCACGCGGTGAAACAAGTGAGGTAAGACCTTATAATTGTGAAAGATGTAATGAATTACATGATATTCTTGATTGTACCCTAAAAGAGTCTCAAAAAATATTGAATGAATTAAAGAGACTCAATAGGGAAAAGAAAGACTAGGAACTTAAACTTGAAGTCTGTGAAATTGAAAAAAATATTCTTCAAGAGGATGTTCAGGAGTTGCAATTGCAACTTAGTATCATGCACAAATTCATATTAGTCACAGTTCCATCAGGTCTAACCAAGCGACTTGTAAGTAAACTGGACAAAGGCCACCTGGAAATGATACTACTATCAAAGATACCACTAGTAGATCTAGTGAAAAATCCATCATTGTTTGTCATTACTGCAATAAAATAGGTCATAAGTATTCCTTTTGTAGATTTCGTAACTCAAATGTTGTCGGATGGATCCAGAAGCTTAAAACTAGCCCTGATATTAAACGAACTAACCAAAAAGGAGCCACATCTAATGATCCTTTACAGCGGTATCACGACAGTGCATGTTCTAGCCATATGACGGGTGATAAAAATCTATTCAAAGAAGTTACCAAAATCAATGGAGGAAATGTCAAGTTTTGTGATGACCCAAAGGCAAAATTGTTGGTACGGAACAGTTCCATTTAATAATAACTGTGATATTACTAAAGTTTATCTTGTAGATGGACTGAATAATCTGCTAAGTATTAGTCAACAATGCGACTTTGGATATGAAGTGAAATTCAAGAAAACTGGTTGTGATATTGAAGATGAATCAGGTAAAATCATTCTTCCGGGAAAAAGGTATGGAAATTTCAGTACATCGATAATCTAGATAGTCATATCTGTCTAACATCCACATCTAATGATTCTTGGTTTTGGCACAAAAAGTTTGGTCATTCTAGCATGCATTTGATTGAAAAACTCTCTGGGCATGAACTAGTTAATTGTCTTCCTAAGCTTAAATATTCTAGAAATCATGTGCGTAATGCATGTCAACTTGGTACGCAAACTAGAACATCTTTCAAAACCAAAGATGTAGTTTCCACAACCAAACCCCTTCAGCTTTTGCATATGGATTTATTTGGACCTACTGAAACTGTCAATATAAAAGGAAAAAGATATGCATTTGTTATTATTGATGACTACTCACGTTTTACATGGGTAATATTTTTGACTCACAAAGATGAGGCTCTAAAGAACTTTGAAATCTTCTGCAAAGAGATAGAAAGAGAAAAGAGGTACCTTATGTCAACCATTCAAAGCGATCATGTAGGGGAATTTTAAAGCAGATCATTTGAAGAATTCTGCAATGAATAAGGATATACGCACAATTTCTCAGCACCTAGATCACCACAACACAATGGGGTAGTGGAATGCAAGAATAGAACTCTGCAAGACATGGCTAGAACCATGAAACTGGAGGATTATCAACCAAATCATTTCTAGCAGAAGCAGTCAGCACAACCTATCATATACTGAATATATGTTTGATTCGACCCATTCTGAAGAAAACTCCATATGAACTATTGAAAGACAAGAGACCTAATATTGGCTACTTTCATCCATTTGGAAGCAAATGCTTTGTCTAGAATAATGGTAAGGAAAATCTTGGTAAGTTTGATCCAAGAAGTGGTGAAGGTATATTTCTCGGTTGCTCTAATAATAGTAGATCATTTAGAATCTATAATAAACGTACCTTGTATCTAGAGGAATCAATTTATGTTATTTTTTATGATAATAACTCTATGGACGAAAAAGGAGTCATTGCTAATGATGAAGGTATCAGCCAAAATCAACCAAAGATCAGTGAACCATTTGATCCAATAGAATCGACCGACAACAACAATGAAACCTCAAAGTCGACTAATGAAGCTGCCTGCAAGAATGCTAAATCTCAAACGGATTCGACTACTCAACATGCTAAAGTAATACCAAACGAATGGAGAAGTAAACCTGAATATCCATAGAAGTTCATCATAGGAAATCCAAACGACAAAACAAAAACCAGAGGATCTCTAAAGAACAAGGCCAACATTGCACTCATCTATGAAATAGAGCCAATGAAAGTTGACAAAGCTTTGAAAGATTCTAGTTGGATACAAGCCATGCAAGAAGAACTTGATCAGTTTGACAAATATTCAGTTTGAACATTAGTACCTAAGCTGGCAAATGCAACAATAATTGGAACCAAATGGGTATTCAGAAATAAATTTAATAAAAAAGGCAAAGTCATTCGAAACAAATCAAGGCTAGTCGCACATGGTTACTCCCAACAGGAAGAAGTCGACTATGACGAAACCTTTGCTCCGGTAGCTCGGTTAGAATCGATTCGTATTTTTCTTGCGTACACTTCTTTTATAGGTTTTAAATTATTTCAAATGAATATAAATAAGTTTTTTTTGAATGGTTTTATTTATGAGGACGTCTACGTTAATCAACCTCCTGGATTTGAAAACTCACAATTTCCTTATCATGTGTTTACATTGACTAAGGCTCTCTATTGACTAAAACAAGCACCTAGAGTTTTGTATGAAAGACTGAGTTCATTTTTGTCAGTCACGGTTCCTCAAAGAGGTAAGATAGACACAACTCTTTTTATCAAAGGTCATCATCACGTAATCTCATTATTCAAATTTATGTTGACGATATTATTTTGGGAAGTGCTAACCCTTTTTTGTGCGAGGAATTCTCACATTTCATGCAAAACGAGTTTAAAATGTGCGTGATGGGAGAACAAACGTTCTTTCTGGACTTCAAATTCATCAATCGGACAAGGTATCATGAACAAACGTTTGTTCTTTATTTTCTGTATTTACATTACATCTATCTCACATCAATGATTCAGTTGACTAACAGGAAAATCAGTCAACTGCCTCGCTAAGGAAAAGAAGGAATAACAATTCACCTCTTTCTTATACTTCCACATCATTCGCAGGTTATGCCAAGAGACCTAGGATGAAAATAGCCTTGAGACTGCGGGTGCTGATTGGAATATTTATGTTATGCAGCCGCTATGAAGGAGTCGGCCGTGACAGTACAACTGCATACATTTTATCCCGGTACCAATGCATACACACACATAGAGAGGATTTTTTTATATGCTGATAATTAGGATTCATAATCTGCAATTCTAATTACAGCTCTGCATTATTACGGTCCATAAACGATAACGCATCTTTGCTGAGCACAAATTTATAATGAGCATACACTCCTTAAGAGTGAGTACATTCCAGTCTCACATGAGATTACACTGACATCTATAAGGATGTGAATTTTTAAGAAGAAAAACAACGTGGAAAATGAAAAGGAATGTCAAAGCTCCATTGGCCACAGTGCTTGGCTACGGGTGGAATTGGAGAGGTGGATTGGTGGCCATTATAAGGGGCTGTTATGGCTTAATGCTCTAAAGAAGTAAACAAAAACGTATCTAACGGATTGATCCTGTCTGCTTACGTAATTCTAAAACTTGGCATAAAGGAAAAATTCAGCATGGCTCATGTGTACCTTTTGAAAATTAAATAAAGTAAAACGAACAATGATTTGAAGAGTGTACGAATCAGAAAATTGAAATAAAAAAGAGTAAACCGCGCGCACTAAATATTAAGGAGACATTCGTATCATTTCAAATCTCACGATGATCTCCACAGTAAATAAACCGCACTCCTATTGAAGGACAAGGTATTTTTAATTACTTCAGGTGATTGGTCAACATCTGCAAACAGCAAAGCCAATAACCTTAACCTTTATATATGATGGCCCGACAGAGCTACAAAATGCAGTTTTTCATTGCAACCCCAACAACATAAAACTAGCAACCTTTCAAATCTGTAGAGATGATCGATTACATAGTCACTTCAATTCTAGTTTCTCTCGTCTTCGTAATCATGTTGAAATATCTATATTCATCAAAAACAAAATTACCACTTCCTCCAGGCCCATTTCCATTGCCATTAGTCGGGAACCTTTTCCAAGTTGGTAAAAAACTTCCTCGTGCCACTCTTGCAAAGTTAACGCAATCACATGGTCGTGATCTCATGTCCATAAGGTTCGGCACACGACTCGTGGTTGTTGCTTCATCCCCTACTGCTGCTGCTGAGGTTCTGAAAACGCATGATCGTATGCTTTCTGGCCGTTTTGTTTCTCATCCCATCCGAGTCAAGGGGTCATTACTTCACAACGTGTCAACTGCTTTTCTATAAGAGAGTGACGATAATTGGAAAAGTGTTCGAACAATATACAGGGGAGCGCTCTTTTCCACGAAAGCTCTGTAATCTCAGGTATGTTTGAGGAAGAAAAAAGTCAAGGAAATGATGCAACATTTGGCAACAAAATAAGGCAAAGTGATTAGTATCAAGGGCGTGGTTTTCGTGACCGCTTTAAACATATTGGGTAATTTGCTTCTTTCGATAGATTTGATTTATTTTGAGGGCAAGGGAGTGGGTGAAGAACTGAGGGAGTACCTGCGCAAATTTACGGCGATGGGTGGAAACCTGGAGTTAGCAGATTTGTATCCTATATTGGGTGTTTGCAGTTCGGATGTCCAGGGAACATATAAGAAACTTATGGGTTTGTTTGATAAACTTTGTGCTGTTTGGGCAGGGATTGTTCAGGACAGAAGAAATAAATCAGACAGTCAACCTTCTGCGGATATTGTAGATTTTATTGATGCTTTGATTAAAAATTGATTCAGCGATAAACATATCAATGCATTGCTTGTGGTGCGTCACATGCTTTAATTTATATCTTTTTTTCACGCATTTGTATGGAAAAAAGGTCAATGGTTGTGCTTAATTAAAAGCCATAGGCCCTATGCGAAATAACTTATTAACTACTATTTTCTATTTTCTGTTCCTTCTATCTCTCAGGAAATGTTGGAGCGGGTACAGAATCAACAACTGCTACAAGCGAATGGATGCTTGTAGAACTCCTTAGAAATCAACAAGCCTTACAAAAACATCGGCATGAAATCGCGAGAGTAGTAGGAGGTAAGGACGTTGTAAAGGAGTCTGACTTGTCAAACTTACCATACTTGGATGCTTGTTTTAAGGAAACACTAAGGTTGCATCCTCCTGGACCGCTGCTACTTCCTCACCGTGCCGTCCAAACGTGTGAAGTCATGGGTTACAGAATTCCGAAAGACACCCAAGTTTTGGTAAATATGTGGGCAATTGCGAGGGATCCAAAGATTTGGGACGATGCTTCAAGTTTCAAGCCAGAAAGATTTATCAATGCAAAAATAGATCACAAAGGACGAAATTTTGAGTATATCCCTTTTGGTTCCGGAAGAAGAATATGTGCTGGAGAACCTCTGGCTTCTAGGTTTATTCCAATAGCTGTCGCTTCTTTTATCCATAAGTTTGATTGGATTCTGCCAAATGACATGGATCCTGCTCATATTAACATGGATGAGATTTTGGATATCACGATGTTTAAGAAAGATCCACTTCTTGTCATTCCCAAATTGCGGAAACCAGGAGAAGAATGAGGGAGAGAAGCGCAGATGTATTGTAAAACTACCACTATTTTTCTGTGGGTGTGTTAATATTTTATCACGTGCGTGTTCATGTTGTGGGTATCTATTGTTACGTGTGTACTGTCTATCTATTGCCTGTGACTTGTGAGAATGGACTCCATGTATAATAACATTTGAAATAATAAAATTTCTCGCGGGAATAAGGATATTATTTGAGGAGATTCGGTTTTCATCATAGTGGTGAGAGTTCGATATATTCCCCACCTTGTTATTAATCCAATTGATTGGCTACCTGAAGTTTTACCTTACTGGTGAGAGTTGGATTCTCCCTCTTTTAATCCTCTCCTATTTTTCTTTTCCCTTGCCCTCAAATATATATTTAAAAAATATATAATGCTTAGTGTTCGCAGCAAGTAATGTATTAAAATATTTTTTCCTTTTTTATATTCAAGGGAAAGAGGTGAGATACAACTAGTTTTAACTAGATTTTCAAAGTACAAGACGGGTGAATTATAATTTTTTATTTTAAGTATTATAAGTAATTGACTAGTTTACCAATTAGTCAACTAGAGATAAGAACAGAATAATGATAATGCAGAAAAAAATGCAGGAAATAAAGACACCGAGATTTTTATACTGGTTCGAATTCAATGTGAATCATACTCCAGTTCCTTTGGGTTGCAAGGGTGATCTTTTTCAGTGTTTGAAGTTTCTCGAGTACAAAATGGTTGATGTAGCTTTACACCAATAACTTAGTCTCAATGTCACTTTTCCCTTCTTGATACAATGTTTCACCAGTGTTTATCTCTTTTTCTTCTCTTACTAATTACACAATAGATCTAAAAAGAAATACAATGTTTGTTTGGAGTAGAACAAAAAAAGGGACAATTCGTTCATAGTATATCTACTTCACGCCTGGAACAGATGTATATATACTTCGTGAGTATATACGGCTAAAATCGGAGAGTCCAATTTTATGATCATTATGACACTCCATAGCCCGTCTCCAGAAGGCTCGAGGCACAACTCGAGGTTCGATCCCCAGGGTTCCCTATGTTCGACCTCGGGGCAGTGCAAATCGGTGACTATCTTAAACAAGCGGGAAATTCCCAAAAGGCACGTGGCTAAAGCTGATCAGGTCTACAAGAATAGTACAAGTCCGTACCGTGACATTTAATAGCTATACCAGCTGCAAATCTTTGTAATAAATGCATATACTATGTTGGGATTCCCCCTCCTATATAAAGGGGACCCTTGTAATTCTGTAAGGATACAAGATATTCAATATAAGAACAAGAATATTCGCTACTCTCTAACTTAAATATTCTCCATTGTCTTTCCTTTGATTTATTGCTTACATTTATTGTGTTTCATTGATTGTTCTTCATTTATTATTCATCATTAGTCATAAAGAGCCATTATTGAGTCCCTTGGAACTGTTAGTCCTTCGTCAATCATCCTCAGTCAAGCTCATTAGCTCAACCTCGGAGCCTAGCTTAAGCCAGTCCAAGATCCCGATTCGCAGCCGTTCGATTTGAATAACAACACTGCCGCTTACTCTTACTTTACTTTCCTAGCTCACACTTAGCATCTATTTCCTAACACAACTAGCATTAAAATAAATCACATATTTTTAAAACCACAAAATCAAATATAATTGTAATTACCATTTTCAAGGTAAACAGTTTGACGCCCACCGTGGGGCTAAAAATAATAGTGATTGTTTTGGTGCTGGTTTACTGAAAACACAAGTTATTTTTCACACTTTTTCTTTTCCAAGAATCATTGACTTCAGGTGAAAATGTCTAACTTAGCAAATGTGTCACGTCCCGAACCTGGGGGCGAGATCGGCACCCAGTGCCTTACCTATCCTTGCGTACCAACTTGCAACTAAGGAACTCTGAACATATGATGTCATACTTTGGCCATGAGCCACATTGCAAGACAACTGCGAATGCTGACTAAAAGTCAATATAAAACTAGGACGACAAGGCCGTCATAACTATTACAGCTGACAAACCAACCAAATATACATACAAAGCCTGCAAGCCCAACATATTGCACTAACTGACAGGATATATCTACAAGCCTCTACTGATGGATATACTATGATCGGAAAAGCTCCCCGACCTACTCATAATTAATATACATATATATATATATATATATATATATATATATATATATATATATATATATATATAAGATGTACATAAGGCTCTATAGCCGGAAAATCCGAAAGGCATGGAGCTTACCGATCAAGCTGAACTCGGGCAACACTTAATGATGAGATCTACCCGTCTGTCTATCTGAACCTGCACACATGAAATGCAGCGCCCCCAGAAAAGGGACGTCAGTACAAAATAATGTACTGAGTATGTAAGGCAATATACTGAATGTTGAAACTGAAATGATAATATAATAACTGCAAGCAGCTGGAAGTCAAAGATAATCTAAAGATATGCTTACCTGCTGATACTGACTTAACTCTCTCCATATAGTAAGTAAAATAGTTGTTCGGCCCTATAAGGCTCTGTATACATATATATCTGTTTTGCCGTAGTAGGCTCGCTCATAAGCGCCCGGACATACTAGGCTCTGTATCTCGACCGATTGGGCTCGCTTATAGGCGCTCGACCATAGCAGACTCGGTATATAACTTACCATCTAATCAGAGGTTGCCCAGTAGGGGCCTGCCCATCGATTATAACTCGATGGTAATGAAAATACTGTAATACTGTATATATAGACTCTCTACTCTCCTGACTGGAAGAAAGAAATACTCAACTAAATATGAAGTCCCGATAAGGAGAATATTATAACTTACAAAACTAGAAAACTATACGCAATTTGCTAGACTAGCAAAATATACGTAAATTCCGGGATATGAATTTTTCTTTATGACTCGTTATCAAACTTTTATTATTACGAGATAATAGAAAATGAAGGAAGGGCTTAGCCTTAACATACCTATTCCTGGAATTATTTGAACGAATCTACTTCTGCGAAATTTACACTGGAATCCTTGAAATTGGAACGAAATTTGGACTGAAATTTTGGACGAATTTTTTTGACTATGTTCTTGCGTTCTTGGCTTATACCCCACAACCAGATTGTTGTTTCAAGCTTCTTTAAATCTTAGCTTCAAAGTTTTATGCTTAAGACAAAGTGTCTTTGAAATCTTTCCATGAATCAGACTTTTTAAACCAAAGTGATACTAATCTTTTGTTCAAAAGTGGAATCCAACACTCTTAAGTCTTTACTTAAGACTTACTTTACACGTTATTCTTTTGGATAACTTTACAAGTCTTATTTAAGATTAATTTCTAGACACCTATACATGAATCATCCTTCCTAATTAGTGGCCTTGTCCGACGTGGGATGGTGATATAATTTATAGTTTTTATCCATTTATTAGTTAATTGGGTAATGTCCTGTTAATTAATCAATTACCCGCATAATTTAAAAATTTCCCCAAATTACTTAAAATTCTATTTATTTCTAAAATACTTCATATATACCTTATATATATTACCATGGTTATATTGTACCTTGCATGGTACTAGTTCATAATTATCGAGTATTATCACTCGACCCGTATTTTATTCCAAATTGGCCACTTCAACGAAACTCATTTTCGTTAATCCGTGCATCCCTTTATCCTTCATAACACTTATTTATCGCTTGTTATAAATAGCATAATCTTTATAATCTCCAAATAATCTTTTCCTTGGACTGATGTCAATTACCTTACGACAAATTTAACTTACAATACTTCAAGGTGCAACATCGTCGTAACCTAATACTGTGAAGTGCAACATCACCGTAATGTAATACTGCTAGGTGCAACACTGTCGTAACTTAATACTGCAAAGCATGATATCATCGTAATGTAATACTTCAAGGCATAACATCATAGTAATATAATACTGTAGGATGTAACATCATCGTAATATATTACTGCAGAGAGTAACATCATCATAATATATTACTGCAGAGCATAACATTATCGTAATATAATACTACGAGACGTAATTTCAACGTAATATTGCGGGGCGTAACAGAACCATTGAGAGAATGGCGTAGATATTCCAGGCGCGGGTGTACCACTACGAAACCCTGAGGATGCACCAGAGCCAATCCCCGTGGATGTGGGTTCACGCAACGCCCAACACATCGATATAAGCTCCCACACTAATGGGAGTACACGCCAAGAAAACCAACAAGAAGCTCAGAAAACCCCAGCTAGGGAGGAACGAGAGGTTAGCCTTCACGTTATTTTTGAAATGTTGCACGCACAACAACTGGCGATTGCTCAACTGCAAAGCCACCAAAAACCTCCAAGCACAACAACATCGGAAACGGCTCCTCGAGCCGAACAGGTACCAAAAAGATCGAGCAACACCGGGTCAGTAGCCGATCCCACGATTATTAAGATGCTAGATGACATCACAAAGATGATTGAATCAGGCGAAAGAAGATAGAAGCTAATGACAAAAAGGTGGAGACCTACAATTCAAGGGTCGATCAGATCCCGGGCGCACCCCCGATCCTGAAGGGTGTAGATTCAGAGAAATTCGTACAAAAGCCATTGCCATCGAGTGCTGCTCCAAAGCCCATCCCGAAGAAGTTCAGAATGCCAAATCTCCCGAAGTACAACGGAACCTTGGACCCCAACGAGTACATCATTACTTACACTTGTGCTGTAAAGGGAAATGACCCGAAGGACGACGAGATTGAATCCGTCATGTTAAAAAAATTCGGAGAAACACTTTCAAAAGTGGCCATGATGCGGTATCACCACCTATCCCCGAATTCGATAGACTCAGTTGCCATGCTAGCAGATTCTTTTATAAAGGAGCATGCTGATGCCATCAAGGTTTCTACAAGGAAATCCGACGTCTTCAAAATTAAATAGAGAGAAAACGAGATGCTACGGAAGTTTGTATCTCGCTTTCAAATGGAGCGAATGGACTTACCACCAATCTTCGATGACTGGGCAGTGCAGGCCTTCACCCAAGGCTTTAACGAACGAAGCTCGATAGCTTTGAAGCAGCTAAAGCAGAACTTGGTTGAATATCCCGCCGTGACTTGGGCTTAGTATATCCTAGCAGGCTCCTAGCAAAGGAACGAAGGCCAAACAAGGAAAGGTATCAATAGTACACCGAAGATCGAAGAAACGCCCCTAGGCGTAACATACCCGGAAATGACCGAAGGGCAGATCGAGGTCAGAATCCTAGGGGACTCATGAGTAGAGCCGAATTCGATAGACGCGCAGGACCAACAGAGGCACCCCGATTATCTGAGTACAAAGCCCATTGACGGAGGCACCCCGATTATCAACATTGATGTTTCTGACATTTTATTAGCCATAGGTAAAATCAAAGACACCAGGTGGCCAAAACCCATTGGCGCCCCGCTTTGTTTCTCGCGGAGTCCGGATTTATGACATTTGGAAGGACAAATCATTCCTTTTGGGAATTGGGTTTGAATTTGAAGAGTCGCCACCTAATGATTAGGGTGCATTAGGAAACCAAAGAGTTTGATTTGAACAACCAGAGATAGGGTAAGGGCTTGAAATTATTCCAAGGGGAAGGTGTTAGGAACCCCTCAGAATCCACTAGTGTGGTTCCCGGCCAAACAATTATTGTTAATTTGGAGTACAATTATCATATAAGCAAATAAGGCTCAAATAAGATGGGATTTCAACACATGATGGTTTGAAAGTAAATAAAGTTTGAAAGAACAATTAGAAAAGCTGATTTTATAGAATAAAAAGTCAAATTGCTAAAAGAATAAAGAATAGAGAATAAAGCAAAGGGGGTCCTAGGTTTATAAAAAATACGGATCACCCCACACAATGTCCAGTAATTACTCCTCAATGAGTGGCTACACGTGACATTATCGCGTGGTCATCATATCCATATCTATCCTTCCCACCCCGTAAGGTATTGAAGCGCAAATTGGTCCCGATTACTTATTGCATGCTATTACCCGTCCTATTTCTATCAGTCCCGGAGGCACCTAGGACTACTAATCCTAAAAGGGAGGGATGCTGGGCTTATTTGGATATCAAGGGGAAAGCATATACACAAACAAGGCTTATATATACCTCCTTAAACAAAGAAAGCACATAATTAGCATGACTTGCACATACTATTTAGGTCTAATTTTAAGGTATTAAAGACGATGAAAGGGGATTGTTGAAGTAGTTTTAGTTTATTACATAACTCAGATAAGAAGCCCGAATCAGGCCTGCCTGCTGGTTGTAATGATTAACAGGAGTAGGTGCAGTTTATAGTTATTACTCTAAGGCTTGCCTAAGTGCTAGACGGGTCTTATAGGTATGATATCTACCGAATTCAGAAGGGGATAAGACAGTAAAACACGAAATGAATTGTTTGACCCATATAGACATGCTTGCTAAACTTTATTAAGCAAGGGGCTAAGATTGTCAAAGAGATGCAGAATTTAAACAAATTGATTACAGGTTCTACTATTACTGATTTTATATCTAACGTCGGTTGTGAATGAGAACGACTCAGAATTACTCGAGAAACCCTATAGGCATGATTTCTATGCGTGACTGATTTCAAACATAACTCGTTTAAGCCTTATAGATATGGTATCTAAATGTAGAGCTTATTTTAAAC
Organism: Nicotiana sylvestris; assembly: GCF_000393655.2. Classification (NCBI taxonomy): domain Eukaryota; kingdom Viridiplantae; phylum Streptophyta; class Magnoliopsida; order Solanales; family Solanaceae; genus Nicotiana; species Nicotiana sylvestris. The sequence goes on from NC_091061.1 coordinate 96,846,448, forward strand.
CTTATAGGCATGGTATTTAAATACGGTTGAGTATACAAGATTAAATAGTCCTATAAGCATGGTTACTATATGGAGTTGAATGTGCAGAATTAGAATAATCCTATAGGTATGATTTCTATATGTGACTGAATACGCAAAAATTAAAGCATTCCTATAAGCATGACTTCTACAATTGCATGCATAGCTACCCAACCCTTTTCACTAGCCAGTCCCAAATGTTTATTACAATGAATTACAAACAAGAATAACGAATTACATCATAACAGAAAAAATACAAAGAAATTACAACCAGAGGAGGCCTGATTCTCGACTTCCTCTCTGAGTTACAAGATAAACCAACTCAAAGATCATTGATCCAAAGCCTTTCTCCAATTTGAGTGTGTCAGAGTTCCCTAAGAGACTCAATGGGACTCCGGGCAGTGCTCACACCCAAATTGTATTACCAGAATAGGGACCAGTGCAGTATGAAAATACCAGCCCTCAAGTGTCCAAGTTTAGAGGGAGTTAATAGGTCCCAACGCAAGGCTCACAAGAGGGGGGCAAAACTTAAGTCTAAGAGAGAGTGCATGTGAAGAAACAAAGTAAAGAAGAGGGAAAGAGGTGCTGGGAAACAGTTACAGAATTAAGGACTTCACACAAATGGGTTCAGGGATTGGGGATTGCAAAGGCCTATACACTTAGGAATTAGTTAATTCTGGACATACACAGCAATAGGGAGTGTTGTTATGCTTACAAAATCAACCAGAATATACAACCATATAAAGGTAACATAGAGGCTATGATCCCGAGGGAATCACGTTTGAGTCATAGATAACAATACTTAATACTGTCATGCCTCAAACAAACCATCAGTATCAAACACATTGGGGTGGGGGTTTAGGACACATAATAGATTCAAAATAGGTAGAAGGAAATTACAGCATGCTAAAATAAGTACTGGACTGAACACAAGCAGTACGCAAATGAAAAGGTAAAAGTATTATGTAAACACATTGTTGTGATGCTGGAATTTTAATCGGAACATACCAGTTCAAAGAAGCAAAATACAGTAAAAGTAGGTAGCAAGACTTTGAAAATAGCTTTGGCTTTCAGCCAGCTAAATGGGTCACAGTAGTAGTAAAGCAGGAGAGAATGTTTTTAGTGTAAGAAATTTTAGAACTAAGTGTTTTCGCGTATGTGTTAATGAAAGAAGAAGGTATTTATAGTGTGAAAACAGGCAGAAAAATAAGGCAAGAAAATAATTATGGAACTGTGTACCAATTAAAATCAATCAGTATAAGAGCTTCCTTTAATTAAGGAGTTTAAACTTAAACGGTAATGGATAGAAAACCTTTAAGGAAAGAAATCAAGTAAGCATCTTGTGCAAAGTAGGCAATTAGTGGTAAATACATAGGGGTTAACCAAATAAGGTAAGAAAACAGAGTAAAATTGCGGAATATAGAGGCAAATAGTAAATCAAGGAGTCAAGGATTTGAAATTACGGATTTGGGGAGAATAACAGGGGTTCCCATGAATAAACAAATAAACCAAGGCAGAAACAGAAGAATGGAAAGTCTAAGGAAATTTTCAAATCAACCCAAGAAATAGGGAAATCAGTAAGGCGAAACAAGGAAAGAGTCAGTCACTTAACACATGAATGCAATCAAAATTACACAAGGAGGTCTGAAATCAATCCCAAAATTGAAGGTCACTTCAGAGGGAAATTCAGCATACAAAAGAGTACACAAGTATTAGGCACGCAAGGCTGAATTTAGGACAAAGAGAAGCGTCATGCAGTCATAAAGTTAGTAAGTAGTGGACTATAGGAACATAGTAGTCCCATAGGTCAATATTAGTAACTCAGTAATAGAGAAAAGAGAGAGTATCAAATAGCATGCAAAAGGGGTCAAGTAAAATTCCTTATAGAGTTTAGAAGGAAGTCAGAATCATATAAAGAAACAAAGATTTTGAAATTTAGTCGAGCAACAGGTGAAGCAACTTCAGAAGCTTGAATAGGTTCAAAGGAATAAGGGTTTTGAAACCCATCGTATTCAGAATATGACGAGTAAATCACATAGCAAATAGTCTCAGGACTCGAATGAACTCCAAATTTTAGGGTTTTCACCATCACTCGTGTATCGAGATGAAAAACGGTAAATCAGGCAAAAACATCAACAAAATAAAATCAGAAAACTCAAGAAGGAACTAAGACTTTTAATCATTCACACTCCAGTAGAAGAACAACATAAAGAAATACAGTAGAACATGCTAAATATTAGAGAAAGCTTCTAAATAACTTAACTAAACCCTAAATCGGAAAAGATAAAGGTTCTGAAGGTAATGTTTTGAAAGAAACTTTGAGAAAACGTTTAGAAGTTTAGAGTAAATACAGATATACAACGGAACTAAAAGAATCGGAAGAACCTCAAAGGTTTAGGGTTTCAGAAGAACCCAGATGGTGAGAAAGGCTTGGAAAGTCATTGATATAAGTAAGTGAAGTCATGATCAGGGTTGAATAGCCATGGCTGGCCGGAGCAAGGTTGGAGACAACCATAAAACTGAAATCAACCCAGGTCTGGACCAAAACTTCTTCAAGGTCCGGCTTTGAAAACATGATAATCAGGCAGGTAGAAGTCATAGGAGGTAGATAGATGCCTTTAATGGCTTTTGAAGCCATTGATTCAGGCGGTTTTAGGGTGGTGGTTGAAGGTGGCGGCTAGGGTTTGAGAGAGAATTGGGAGAGATGGGGGAATTCAAAGGCGGCTGCAGGTGGAACGTGATTAGGGTTACGGGGTAGTTGAGAATTAAAAAAGGAAAGGTTTAATGTGAGCAGTTGATCTGAGAAATCAATATGGATTAAATAGGAATCCAGGCGGGTCATTTAAAAGGGGTCATGGGTCGGTTAAGATAGGCATTGGGTCCTGGTAATTGGGCTCCAAATTGGGGTTCAATTCAGGCCATAATTGAAACAAAATGAGGCTAACATTTAAATAGCCACTTTTCCCTATTTGATTTATAAAAAATAATAAAATAATTTCTGGAAATAAATTAAAGGTACTAAAATGGTTAATAGTATATAATTATCAAATTAAAAATATTTGACCTGATTTTTATTGACATAAACGTTATTAAATCTAAAATAGGCTAATAAAAATACTAAATAAATTTGTAAAAATATGCAAAAATCACATTAGCTATATTTTAGTATAAATATGATAGTCCAAATAAATAAATCACCTAAAATGATAATTTTTTGAATAATATTGGGTTTTTATGGATAAAATAGGGCAATAAATTGATTTTTAAAATCTTTAAAAATTAATAAAAAATAATAAAACATTTGGACATACTTATATATGCATACATATGCTATTTTGAAAGTATTTTGCACATTAGAAATATATAGGGAAAAATTGGGTATCAACAGCTGCCCCTCTTTACCCGAGAAGGATGAAAAAGTTGTCGGGTAAAGATAAGATGGCCAATTTTGACCGAACGAAATGGTTCGAGGAGACCTAGGCCATGCTCTGACTTCTAAGCTGCCTACATATCCCTGGTCTTACACGAATCAGGCCATATGCAGTTCAGGATCTGTCGGCAGAGTATGCCGATAGAGACTTTCAAGAAAGGACGCAGTATTTAAGACGGGGTGAATGGTTGAAGTCTGATAGGGCTGCGGGAACTGGAGCAGGATCACCCCTGCCAAGATGGCCATTGCTCGCCGGTTCACCTGCAAATAAGTAACACAAGCGTGTATTGTGTGTAAATTTAAACATGATGCAAATTCCCGTCGGACTATGAATGTTGTCTTCGGACGGTTAGGATGACGTCTTTAGATCGTGATGTCCTGGGCCATAAAGTGTATAATAAAGGATTAGCAAGCCATGAAATGATGCTCTCCGGCCATGAGAATGATGCCTCCGAACCATGATGCCTTTGAATAATGATATGCAAAAGATTAAAAGGGGTCCTCAGGCCATGGCATGGTATTCTCGGGCTATGAAAATGGTGCCTCCAAACGATGATGCCTTTGCAAAATTTGGCGATCTTTCAGCCCATAAGATGCAGTAGGTGGGAATCTTTCAGCCCATGAAATGCACTAGTCGACGATCTTTCAGCCTTGCAGACGTAAATAGGGTGGCGATCTTTTCAGCCATGTAAACGTAAATAGGGTGGCGATCTTTCAGCCATGCAAGTGTAAATAAGGCGGAGATCTTTTAGCCATGTAAGTGTAAATAAGGCGGCGATTTTTCAGCCATGCAAATGTAAATAGTCCGCGATCTTTCAGCCATGCAAGTGTAAAAAAGGCAGCGATCTTTCAACCATGCAGATGCAGATGGAGGTAGTACATAACCTCAGAAGGCAGAATGGTAGCCTTGTGCTATGCAAAAAATGCAGATGGAGACAGAGCTTAGTCTCGGAAGGCAGAATGGTAGCCTTATGCAATACAAAAATGCCGATGGAGACATAACTTAGTCTCGGAAGGCAGAATGGTAGCCTTATGCAATGCAGAAATGCAGATGGAGGTAGAGCTTAACCTCAGAAGGCAGAATGGTAGCCTTATGCAATGCAAGAATGAATATGGAGACAGGGCTTAGTCTCGGAAGGCAGAATGGTAGCCTTATGCAATGCAGAACGCAGATGGAGGTAGAGCTTAACCTCGGAAGGCAGAATGGTAGCCTTATGCAATACAAGAATGAAGATGGAGACATGGCTTAGTCTCGGAAGGCAGAATGGTAGCCTTATGCAATGCAGAAATGCAGATGGAGACAGAGCTTAGTCTCGGAAGGTAGAATGGTAGCCTTATGCAATACAGAAATACAAATGGAGGTAGTGCTTAACCTCAGAAGGCAGAATGGTAGCCTTATGCAATGCAAGAATGCAGATGGAGACAGGGCTTAGTCTCGGAAGGCAGAATGGTAGCCTTATGAAATGCAGAATGCAGATGGAGACAGAGCTTAGCCTCGAAAGGCAGAATGGTAGCCTTATGCAATGCGAGAATGCAGATGGAGGTAGATCTTAACCTCGGAAGGCAGAATGGTAGGCTTATGCAAGAAATAAAATGGAAAATGATGATAGAGCTTTCTTAGCTGATAGTATATTGTAGTATCATGACTGTTGGGGATATTGTGAGACACGGAATATTATCGGTGTGCGTGGATAGCAAATGTCGGTAAGTGCGATAGTTCTAGGAGTCGTATTCCTGTACAACGTTTGTCTCATGAGTGTATAGTATGTCTGATGCTTTCACAATCCCAGTGCCTGCATCCAAAGAAAAATCGTGAGTTTTGTAAAGGGGGGAAGATTAGTTCGTATCCCCATTGCCTCTGCTTGACTTTCTCGGCTTCGATCTGGTGGTACTATATGTATCATTGGGGTAGCATTGCTAAACAAGGCAATTTCCACAATAAACATGCATGATTTTGTAAAAATATGACATAAGTATATAATCAAGAAACAACTTTTTTGATGAACCGGCGACTGTGATGTGGTTCAAGACATTGCAACCTCTCTTGCTACGGAATTTTGAGGTTCCTCAAAATCTGCCCCAGTTTAGTGGGTTGATGCTTTTGACTGTTATTTGCGACGATTGACTGAAATCACTTCGGTATTTTGAGGGTCCTCCTCAAAATTCTTCCCCAGTTTCCAATTTCGGGGGAAATGAAAATTTATATTGCATTGTGACCGAACCCATAGGGATGCCTACGTATCCCCTCTTAAACGGGAATCAGGTAAGGCGTAGTTCAATTTACATCATATATGAATGCATAAGATTACACATAGTAACGCTTGACTGCATCTGAATTGATCGGCTTTGGCCAGACTTCTCTGTCCATTTCTGCAAGTATAAGGGCTCCTCCTGTCAGGACCCGATGAACCATGTATGGACCTTTCCAGTTGGGAGAGAATTTCCCCTTGGCTTCATCTTGGTGTGGAAAGATTTTCTTTAACACCAGCTGCCCCAATGTGAACTGTCTTGGCTTGACTCTTTTGTTGAAGGCTCTAGACATTCTGTTTTGATAAAGTTGACCATGGCAGACTATATTCATTCTTTTCCTATCTATAACAGCTAGCTGCTCGTAGCAACTCTTCACCCATTTTGCGTCGTCGAGCTTTGCTTCCTGTATGATTCTTAAGGAAGGAATTTCCACTTCGGTAGGAATGACAGCTTCTGTGCCATAGACTAGCATATAGAGGGTTGCCCTAGTGGATGTGCGGACTGTGGTGCGATACCCTAATAAAGCAAATGATAGCTTGTCGTGCCACTAATTGTGCTTCTCTTTCATTTTCCTTAGTATCTTCTTGATGTTCTTATTGGCGGCTTCTACGGCACCGTTCATCTGAGGTCTGTAGGCTGTAGAATTCTTGTGTTTGATCTTGAAAGTTTTCACACATAGCTTTCATCAAGTCACTGTTGAGATTGGAGCCATTATCGGTAATGATTGATTCTAGAATCCCGAATCGACAAATGATGCGGTCGCAGACAAAGTCTGCCACGACCTTCTTAGCAATCGACTCTTCTTAGCTATCCTAGTAGCATAGATTTATCCTAGTAGCAATCGACTATTTCACGGATCCTTACTAGAATGGGATCAATGAAGTTTTTGTCTGGATGTTGTATCATAGATGATCGAGTAGCCAAAGCATCGGCGAACTCGTTATGGACTCTAGGAACATGTTGGAATTTCGTCTTTGTGAACCTCTTTCTCAATTCCTATACATAATGCAGATACGGAAGTATCTTGGAGTTCTTGGTCGCCCATTCTTATCGGACTTGATGTATAAGTAGGTCCGAATCTCCGATCACTAGCAACTCCTGAATATTCATATCAATAGCCATCTTGAGCCCTAGGATGCATGCTTCGTATTCGGCCATATTGTTGGTGCACGACAACCGGAGTTTGACAGACACTGGATAATGCTGACCGGTTTCCGATACTAGGACTGCTCCTACACCAACTCCTTTGAAATTTGCTGCTCCATCGAAAAACATTCTCTAACCATCATAGGATTCTGCAATATCTTCTCCCATGAATGATATCTCCTTATCAGGAAAATACGTTTTTAGGGGTTTGTATTCTCCATCCACGGGATTTTTAGTAAGGTGTTCTGCTAGCGCCTATCCCTTGATTGCCTTCTGAGTTACGTAGACAATGTCAAATTCGCTCAACAGGATTTGCCAGTTGGCTAGCTTTCCAGTGGGCATGGGCTTCTGAAAGATGTACTTCAAGGGATCCATCCTTGATATGAGGTATGTGGTATAGGCATAGAAGTAGTAACTCAGCTTCTGGGCTACCCAAGTCAAAGCACAACAGGTGCGCTATAATAGAGAATACCGGGCCTCGTACGGAGTGAACTTCTTACTGAGATAATAAATGGCCTGCTCCTTCCTCCCTATTTCATCATGCTGCCCCAAAATGCAACTGAAAGCTCCATCAAATACTGCAAGGTAGAGTAATAGAGGTCTACCTGGATCGGGAGGGACCAAAACCGATGGTATTGACAAGTACTCCTTGATTTTGTCGAAAGCTTTTTGGCAGTCGTCAGTCTATTTTGTAGAGGCGTCCTTCTTTAACATCTTAAATATTGGCTCACAGATGACTATAGATTGTGCTATGAACCAGCTGATATAGTTGAGTCTCCCCAAGAAACTCATCACATCCTTCTTATTATTTAACGGTGGCAATTCTTGAATAGCTTTGACTTTCGATGGGTCCAATTCTATCCCTCGGTGACTCACAATGAACCCAAGAAACTTTCTAGCTGGAACCCCAAATGCATATTTTGTGGGATTCAGTTTCAGGTTGTACCTTCTCAGACTATTGAAGAATTTCCTCAAATCTTCCATGTGATCAGTAGCGTTCTTGGACTTGATAATAACATCATATACATACACCTATATCTCCCTGTGTATCATATCATGGAAAATGGTAGTCATGGCCCTCATGTAGGTGGCCCCAACATTCTTCAGGCCGAACAACATCATCTTGTAACAGTACATCCCCCACGACGTAATGAAAGCAGTTTTCTCAGCATCTTCTTCATCCATCCAGATCTGATGATAACCAGCAAAACAGTCCACAAATGATTGCAACTCATGTTTGGTGCAATTGTCGATCAAGATATGTATGTTTGGCAAAGGAAAGTCATCTTTCGGACTAGCCCGGTTGAGATCCCGATAGTCGACATAGACTCTAACCTTCCCATCCTTCTTTGGTACTGGCACGATGTTGGCTAACCATGTTGGGTATTCTACTACCCTGAGAACCTTCGCTTAACCTGCTTAGTGACTTCTTCCTTGATTTTCAGACTCATGTCAGGCTTGAACTTTCTGAGCTTTTGCTTTACCGGCGGACATGTTGGATCGGTTGGCAGTTTGTGAGCCACAATAGATGTACTTAGACCAGTCACATCATCATACGGCTAAGCGAATATGTCCTCATATTCTCTTAGAAATTCCGTGTATTCCTTCTTTTCTTATGGCGATAAGTGGATGCTGATTTGTGTTTCTTTGACATTTTCCGCATCTCCCAAGTTAACAACTTCTGTTTCATCTAGGTTGGAATTAGGTATGTTCTCAAAATTCTCAACAATCTCTTCAGGTACGTCATCTTCCTCTGAATTTATGTCCGTTTGTTACGTTGTCTCATTGCATGTCACAATCATTGGTTCATCAAGATAAGTAATAGTAATGCTGTATAAGTAAAGTGATGAGAAAAATAATAATGAGTGTTGATTCATAAGAAAGGTCAAAATACTTTGATAAATTGCATAATCGTTTTGAACGTTGAAGATCTTATTGCAGTAATTGAAAACATACGAAAAACAAAATCTCTTAGGAAATCAAAACAGTGCTTGTTTTAGCCTTGCTACCCCGAGGCTCGTCGCGCCCTGGTTGTCCGGATGGTCAAGTTATTGAGGCATGCTCCTCTTCTTAATGCCTGTATGGAAGGGCCTTCCTCCCCCTCCTCCTCAAGAAAAACATAACAATCCATGTCATTGTCCTCTAAGAACAAGTTTTTCATAGCTGCCAGTGCTTCCTCTTCTTCTGACCTATAGATAATATCGGCCGGTTGGAAAGTCTGCTCCAAATGTGGTATTGGCTGTTCGCTGATAGTAAGGACCGTACCATGGTGGCTACCAGTTGTTGAATTCTTCCCAAGTGTACTCATATCCTAGACCGAAAGTGGTGCCATGTTTCTTGAGTTTTATAGGCTTGAAAACATTGTAGGCTTGGTAAATATGTGCAGGTTGGGAATATCTGGGTGAAGTAGGCTGATATGTGGGAGGTGGAGGTGATTGATAAGTGGGTGGTGGAGTTTGGTAAGAGGGTGAGGGTGCTTGGTAGTTTGGAGTAGGCTGATATGTAAGTGGAGGCATTGGATAGGTTTGGTATTTGATAGGAGATTCGGTTATCTGTGCAATCATTACGGCCCCTACGACCCTTTTCTTGGATGCACCACCAGACTGTAAGGCCTTATTGGTAGCTTGCAAAGCCTCGAAGTTTGTAACCATACCGCTTTTGATGCCCTCTTCAATCCTTTCACCCAGCTTGATAATGTCGGAAAATTTATGGCTCTCAATCAACATCATCCTTTCATAATACTGCGGGTCCTAAGCCCGGACAATGAATTTGTTCATTTGTTCCTCTTCTAAGATATGTCTGGCCTTAGCAGCTTCAGACCTCCAGCGAGTAGCATACTCGCAAAATGTTTCTGTAGGTTTCTTCTTTAGATTTTGAATGTAGAAAACATCCGGCGCATTCTCCGTGTTGAACCTGAACATGTCCATAAAGTCGGACGCGGGCCTACCTAGTTTGACCATTTCTTCGGATCTTGGCTAATGTACCAAAACAGAGCATCTCCTTTCAGACTTCTCATGAAAAGCTTCATACGGATTCTCTTGTCTTTCCCTACTCCAACTAGCTTGTCACAGTAAGTTATCAAATGGACCCTTGGATCCCCTGTACCATCAAACATTTCGAACTTCGGAGGTTTGTACCCCTCGGGAAATTCGACATCGGGCTGTATGCAAAGATCCTCATAATTTAGCCTTTCAATTCCCTTACTTCCTTCAATGCCTTGAATTCGGCTAGTCAATTTCTTAAGTTCTTCCGCCAGGTTTCTAATGAGCGAGTCTTTATCATCAGACTCGGGTGTCTTGAGATGTGTCACGTGGAGTGTGACATGGTTTCCACGTAGATGAGAGTGTTGTGATGAGTGTGGAAGTGGTCATTTGTGGAGTTCAAGGGTTCTGGGATGAGCAGTGGAGTATTGTTGGAAGTATGGCAGGTGTTGTAGTGGTGGTGAGGAGCGGGATGGTTTTGTGGTTTTAGGATATTTTGTGGAGGTGTAGGGTTCTGAGCATTTGGGAAATTGACATCTGGAGTGGTGAGGGAAAATGACAGATTCACCAAATTCCGAATCTGATCAAGTTTTTCTTGGAATTTTAGCAGCTTTTGTTCAAGTTGGGATGCACTTTCCTTAGGAACCAGAGTACCATGACCATGAGTGACCTCTACCTGTTCAGTTGAATTCTCCTTTCTGGCGTTGTTCAAATCTTCCATTTTTCCTTTGTTCTTGATTCTGATAGGACTAAGAGGAGGAGTGGGTGGAGGGCCCCTGGATCTTGTGGAATAAGATGATGTTGCCAGAGTGCACGAACTAACCTTTGGGAAGGGGAATAAAACAAAAAATAAAAACAAAAGGCAACAAGTTAATGAGGATTATAAGAAAATGTTGCAATATTTAAACACATAATGCAAGAATGTAAATCGTGTTCTAATTTAGGAACCTCTTTGTGCCCAAGGTAGTCCTAGCGACAAGTTGATTTGGAGTACTCAGAATATTAAATGTCTCATTTCATTGATTAAAAAAAATAGACGAATCCCAAATCGACACTAAATAACAGGAAATAAAGTCACTAATGGCCATTGGCCTTATTATAAAGCAAAAGAAAAATCCCTATCTACTTGATCCCATAAGGACCTCCCTAGACTCGACATCCTTGGATCTGTCGAATAACTTTCCCAGCTCGCGAAGTCCCAGCAATAGGAAGGCTCGGGCTAGATGTCCGCCTTCATTTCCTTCAGTATTTTTGCAGTCCTCGACCCTCTTAAGAAACTTCCTTTCTAGCTCCACTATGCCTCGCTCCAAGTATCCCAGTCGCTTGTTGGCACTGATAGCCATGTCTTTCCACTCCTCAATCAGCTTTTGGTTGGCTTCTTGTATCTCACGGTGCTTGCTTTCACATTCCCGGATCCTCTTGCACAGTTGATTGTATTTAACCTATGCCTCGGCCATCTCGTCTATGATCATGTGACCCCTAGCAAACCCTGGCTGGCCTAGACTATCGTGATTATCTTCCAACCAGCCCGAATAGTAGGGAGCGCAACCAGCATGGTATCTGTCTGGCTCAATGGTATCTCTTCCCATGATGATCTTGCAGTGCCACTTATGCTGAGCTTGGCACTTATAAGGACTGTCATCAGCCTGGAAGTCAGCCCGGAAATGACTCATCTCGTCGACCCTGGATAACCTGCTTCCTACCAGCTTGCCTCAAAACCCGGAGATGGATGTAAAGGTATGTTCCTCTCAGACCGATCAGTAAAAAAAATGGTACATCCCTGGACCGGGCAATGAATTCCTCGGTAGGGAACAACTCGAACATCCATTGTACCTGATCATCAGTTAGATTTTCAAACAGCTCTACCCATCGCTTGGCGTCTTCTGGCTCGGCGAACATGTTAAGCATGTAATTCGTTCGCCTCGGATGAAGGAAAGCGATATGATCATCCCAGTCTCTTCACTGGATCTCTTATCGGTATTCACCTCTTTGAAGATGCTCCATAAGCCAGAGCTGAAGTAGCAAATTGTAGCCCTCGAAGTGTTTGGCTCCTCGTTGACACTTTTCTAGGGCTCGATATATTTCTGCAATAATCATGGGCACAATACTAAATGGCTGCCCACCAATGCCCTTCATCAGAGTTTTAGTTACCATAGCCAGCCTAGTATGGATCCTTGCTTTCTTCATTGGAAATACGATCATACCCAGGAAACAGAACATGAATACAAAGACCCTTCGGTGAATATACCCTAATGAGGTGATAGCAAACTCGTCGAGATAGGTACGGTAGGATTTGCTGTGACCGTACCTCTCGTACAAATAATCAAAAGGGATATAGGATTATTTCAGACATGTCAGTTATGGATTCTTCTTTAAACCCATCATTTTGACGAAACCCCTACCCTTGAAGTTCTCGGACATTAACAAACCCAGAGTTTCCCACGGTATACCAGGAAATCCTCTTATTTCTTCTAGCAAGGGGATCATTTCAATATCCCTGAAGTGGAACACAGACCTCTCGCAATCCTAGAAGAGAGTAGCAGCTTCTATGATCTTGTTGTTGGGTTGTATTTCTAAAAGGGAAGGTAGATTTCCCAGATATTTCCAGACAAGAGTCTGATCAGTGGAATGAAGATCCCCCCACCAGCTTAGCAATTTTGGGTGGATGTTGGTGACCATGCCGAATCTGGGGACTTCGTGCCTCATATTTCTGCAAGACAAAAGGGTTAGGCCCTTACCCCCACCGGACTCGACTATTTAATATTAAAAATTGGCATAAAGAATTTAGTTCTCCAAATAAATGCACAGAACATGATAATATCCATTTGGATTTAGGGAAACCTAGTGGACTTTGGACAAGGCTATCTTAAGGAGTCATTATGCGGACAATATAACCGACTCGACTAGGCTGACCATGATGCATGCACAGTTTAAAGAGAGTAAGGTCTCTATGAGGTTTTAGACTGGTACCCTTGAGCGGACAACTCAAGGGGGAAAGACACAGAACCGCTGACTACACTGTTGATCAACTGGTTTTACCGCAAATATGCCTTTTTCGGATTTAAGAGGTGATAATATCGGAAGAGCACAACCACTCATTATAAGCATTGCTATAGGATTTGTTTTGGCACGATTGAAATATGATGTTGAACATGATTATGCAACAATTAAAGGCATGTTGTCATGTATTTGCACGTTTAAGAAAGCAGTAAATACAATAGTTTCATAATTTAAAGCAGTATTAAAAGAAAGAAACAAGAAGACAAGTCAATTTGGCAAAAGAAAAGGAAATTGAATGCTTAAAAGAAATAAAAAAATAATTGCGCATAAATTCACAACAATAGTCTGAAATGGTAAAAGCCTAAAGATCCCTAGCAGAGTTTCCACGTTGTCGCACACCTTTTTTCTTCGCGGAGTCCGAGTTTATGACATTTGGATGGATGACACATTCCTTTTGGGAATTGGGTTTGAATTTGAAGAGTCGCCACCTAATGATTAGGGTGCATTAGGACACCAAAGGGTTTGATTTGAACAACTAGAGATAAGGTAAGGGCTTGAAATTGTTCCAAGAGGAAGGTGTTAGGCACCCCTCAGAATCCACTAGTGTGGTTCCCGGCCAAACAATTATTGTGAATTTGGAGTGCAATTACCATATAAGCAAATAAGGCTCAAATAAGAGGGGATTTCAACACATGATGGTTTGAAAGTAAATAAAATTTGAAAGAACAATTAGAAAAGATGATTTTTTAGAATAAAGAGTTAAATTGCTAAAAGAATAAAGAATAAAGAAAAGGGGGTCCTAGGTTTATAAAAAATATGGATCACCCCACACAATGTCCGGTAATAACTCCTCAATGAGGGGCTACACGCGACATTATCGCGTGGTCATCATATCCATATCTACCCTTCCCACCCCGTTAAGGTATTAAAGCGCGGATTGGTCTCGATTACTTATTGTATGCTATTACCCGTCCCATTTCTATCAATCCCGGAGGCACCTAGGACTACTAATCCTAAAAGGGAGGGATGCTAGGCTTATTTTGAGTTATAAAGGTAAAAGAATTCTAAGGCGACATACAAAACACATATTGCATATCAAGGGGAAAGCATATACACAAACAAGGCTCATATATACCTCCTTAAATAAAGAAAGCACATAATTAGCACAACTTGAACATACTGTTTAGGTCTGATTTTAAGGTATTAAAGACGAGGGAAAGGGGATTGTTGAAGAAATTTTAGTTTATTACATAACTCAGATAAGAAGCCCGAATCAGGCCTGCCTGCTGGTTGTAATGATTAATAGGAGCAGGTGCAGTTTATAGTTATTACTCTATGTCTTGCCCAAGTGTTAGACGGGTCCTATAGGCATGATATCTACCAAATTCAGAAGGGGATAAGACAATAAAACTCGAAATGAATTATTTTACCCCTATAGGCATGCTTGCTAAACTTTATTAAGCGAGGGGCTTAGATTGTCAAAGAGATGCAGAATTTAAACAAATTGATTACAGGTTCTACTATTACTAATTTTATATCTAACGTCAGTTGTGAATGAGAACGAATCAGAATTACTCGAGAAACCCTATAGGCATGATTTTTATGCGTGACTGATTTCAGACATAATGAAGACTTGTTTAAGCCTATAGACATGGTATCTAAATGCTGAAGCTTGTTTTAAACCTTATAGGCATGATATCTTAATGCAGTTGAGTATACATGATTAAATAGTCCTATAAGTATGGTTCCAATATGGAGTTAAATGTGCAGAATTAGAACAACCCTATAGGCATGATTTCTATATGTGACTGAATACGCAAAAATTAAAGCATTCCTTTAAGCATGACTTCTACCCTTGCATGCATAGCTACCCAACCCTTTTCACTAGCTAGCCCCAAATGTTTATTACAATGAATTACAAACTAGAATAACGAATTACATCAGAACAGAAAAAATACAAAGAAATTACAACCAGAGGAGGCCTGATTCTCGACTTCCTCTCTGAGTTACAAGACAAACCAACTCAAAGATCATTGATCCAAAGCCTTTCTCCAATTTGAATGTGTCAGAGTTCCCTAAGAGCCTCAATGGGACTCCAGGCAGTGCTCACACCCAAATTGTATTACCAGAATAGGGACCAGTGCAGTGTGGAAGTGCCAGCCCTCAAGTGTCCATTTTCAGAGGGAGCTCCTAGGTCCTAAGGCAAGTCTTACAAGAGGGGGCAGAACTTAAGTCTAAGAGAGAGTGCAGGTGAATAAACAGAGTGAAGAAAAGGGAAAGAGGTGCTAGGAAACAGTTACAGAATTAAGGACTTCACACAAAGGGGTTCAGGGATTGGGGATTGCAAAAGGCCTATACACTTAGGCATTAGTTAATTCTTGGCATGCATAGCAATAGGGAGTGCTGTTATGCTTGCAAAATTAACCAGAATACATAACCATATAATGGTAAAATATAGGCTATGATCCCAAGGGAATCACGTTTAAGTCATAGACAACAATACTTAATACCGTCATGCCTCAAACAAACCATCAGAATCAAACACATTGGGGTAGTGGTTTAGAACACATAATAGATTCAAAACAGGTAGAAGGAAATTACAGCATGCTAAAATAAGTACTAGACTGAACACAAGCAGTAGGCAAACGTGAAGGTAAAATTATTAAGTAAACACATTGTTGTGATGCTGGAATTTTAATAGGAACATACCAGTTCAAAGAAGCAAAATAAAGTAAAAGCAGGTAGCAAGACTTTGAAAATAGCTTTGGCTTTCAGCCAGCTAAATAGGTCACAGTAGTAGTAAAGCAGGACAGAATGTTTTTAGTGTAAAAAATATTAGAACTAAGTGTGTTCATGTCTTTGTTAATGAAAGAACAATGTATTTAAGTGTGAAAACAGGCAGAAATAAGGCAAGAAAATAATTATGGAACTGTGTACCAATTAAAATAAATCAGTATAAGAGCTTCCTTTAATTAAGGAGTTTAAACTTAAATGGTAATGGAAAGAAAACCTTTAAGGAAAGAAATCAAGTAAGCATCTTGTGCAAAGTAGACAATTACGGGTAAATACATAGGGGTTTAATTAAGGTAAGAATCTTTGAAATACTAGGTTAACCAAATAAGGTAAGAAAACAGAGTAAAGTTGCAGAATATATAGGCAAATAGTAAATCAAGGAGTCAGAGATTTGAAATTACGGATTTGGGGAGAATAACAGGGGTTCCCATAAATAAACAAATAAACCAAGTCAGAAACAGGAGAATGGAAAGTCTAAGGAAATTTTCAAATCAACCCAAGAAACAGGGAAATCAGTAAGGAGAAAAAAGGAAAGAGTCAATCACCTAACACATGAATGCAATCAAAATTACACAAGGAGGTCTGAAATCAATCCCAAAATTGAAGGTCACTTCAGAGGGAAATTCAGCATATAAAAGAGTACACAAGTATTAGGCATGCAAGGCTGAATTTAGGACAAAGAGAAGCGTCATGCAGTCACAAAGTCAGTAAGTAGTGGACTATAGGAACATAGTAGTCCCATAGGTCAATCTTAGTAACTCAGTAATTGAGAAAAGAGAGAGTATCAAATATCATGCAAAAGGGGTCAAGTAAAAGACCTTATAGAGTTTAGCAGGAAGTCAGAATCATATAAAGAAACAAAGATTTTGAAATTCAGTCGAGCAACAGGTGAAGCAACTTCAGAAACTTGAATAGGTTCAAAGGAATCAGGGTTTTGAAACCCATTGTATTTAGAGTATGATGAGTAACTCACATAGTAAATAGTCTCACGACTCGAATAAACTCCATAGTAAATAGCTTGGAAAGTCATTGATCTAAGCAACAAAAGTCAAGATCAGGCTTGAATAGCCATGGTTGGTTGGAGCAAGGTCGGAGACAACCATAGAACTGAAATCAACCCAGGTCTGGACCAAAACTTCTTCAAGGTCCGGCCTTGAAAACATGATAATCAGGGAGGTAGAAGTCATAGGAGGTAAATACAGGCCTTTAATAGCGTTGGAAGCCATTGATTCAGGCGGTTTTAAGGTGGTAGTTGAAGGTGGCAGCTAGGGTTTGATAGGGAGTTTGAGAGAGAATTTGGAGAGAAGGGGGAATTCAAAGGTGGCTGCATGTGGAAAGTGAATAGGATTAAGGGGTAGTTGGGAATTAAAAAAGGAAAGGTTTAATGTGAGCTGTTGATCTGAGCGATCAACGACTGGGATTAAATGGGAATCTGGGTGGGTTGTTTAAAAGGGGTCATGGGTCGGTTTGGATAGGGATTGAGTCCTGGTAATTGGACTCCAAATTGGGGTTCAATTTAGGCCATAATTGAAACAAAATGAGGCTAACATTTAAATGGCCACTTTTCCCTATTTGATTTATAAAAAATAAAAAAATAATTTCTGGAAATAAATTAAAGGTACTAAAATGATTAATAGTGCATAATTATCAAATTAAAAATATTGGACCTGATTTTTATAGAAATAAACGTAATTAAATCTAAAAAGAATAATATCGCAATTATATGCAATTTAGCTTTAAAAATACTAAATAAATTTGTAAAAATGTGAAAAAATCACATTAGCTATATTTTAATATAAATATGAGAGTCCAATAAATGAATCACCTAAAATGATAATTTTGGGAATAGTTATTGGGTTTTTTTAATGGAAAAATAGGGCAATAAGTTGAATTTTAAAATCTTTAAAAATTAAGGAAAAATAATAAAACATTTGGACATACTTATATATGCATACATATGCTATTTTGAAAGTATTTTGCATATTAGAAATATATAGGAAAAAATTAGGTATTAACACCCATACTATCAGATCCGTCGCGAAG
The DNA here is from genome assembly GCF_000393655.2 of Nicotiana sylvestris. Lineage (NCBI taxonomy): Eukaryota > Viridiplantae > Streptophyta > Magnoliopsida > Solanales > Solanaceae > Nicotiana > Nicotiana sylvestris. The sequence continues at coordinate 96,864,109 of NC_091061.1, forward strand.
GAACCCTAACCTGGTGTGCGAATTTCACGACACACATGGTTATGGGACAGAAGATTGCAGACAGCTCCGGGAAGCGGTATCCCGGCTAATCAACAAAGGGCACCCCGAGAGTTCCTCAGCGACCGAGCCAAAAATCAATTTTCGGAAAGACAGATGAACATGAAAAATGAAACAGAAGAACCACAACATGTCATCCACATGAACGTTGGAGGAATCGACATCCCACAGGAACCCATTGTCAAACAAACAAAAATATTCATCATTAGGGAAAAGTGAACTCGAGGTTACATACCTGAGGTCGCTCTTACATTTAGTGAAGAGGACATCGAGACCTTGTCTCAGCCTCACAACAACGCATTGGTAATTTCTTTTCTTGTGAATACATTTCAAATTAAACGTGTAATTGTGGATCCAAGTAGCTCGGCCAACATTATCAGGTCGAGGGTGGTGGAGCAGCTCGGACTGCTCGACCAGATCGTGCCCACCTCTTGATTCCTCAACGTATTCAACATGGCAAGCGAGACAACGAAAGGGGAGATCACCCTCTTGGTCAACGTGGCCGACACAACCCAAAACGTCAAGTTTCATGAAATCGAAAGAGACATGAGGTACAATGCCTTGCTCGGAAGGCCATGGATACACTGCATAAGAGCAGTACCATCAACCCTTTATTAAATGATGAAGTTTCAAACAAAGGACGGAATAAAATCGGTATACGAGGAACAACATGTAGCAAGAGAGATGCTCGCGGTGCACGATGTGGCACCAGTATCAACGCCTTCAACATCGAAGGAGCCGAAGGACAAGCAAATAGTGAAGTAGCAATCACAAGCTATATTCTCGGCTGCACCCGAGTGAAATGAGCAAAAGACCGTACTGCATCCCTGGAACGAGCAGTATAAGCATATCGAGGCTCGAGAGCAATCACTACTAAGGTATAACCGTCTCCCTTTTTATTTACATCCTACACCAACCTATGTGCAGGTGTTCGGTTAGAAAAATCAAAGCACCTTCTAGCTTGAAGACCTTAAGTTTTAAAGCATGCGTTGCACTCTTTTCCTTCGATCGCATTTTATCCTAAGAAGAGTTTTACCGGCTAGGTTTTTAACGAGGCAACATCTATATGCTACCTAAGGAGAACTTAACAAAGTATTCAAGGATTCTCTTCAATCAACCTCAAATACTAGGGGGCATACCCCCGGGAGATCACCTCCCCGGAGAAATCAAGATGAACACAAAGAGGGTCTCGATAGAAAAATGATGTATCGGGCCAAACATACAAATGAACCGTCTCCGCATAGAATAATCGAACCCTCGACAACAAAAACATGTATACTTGTACCAAGTAATAAAAGAAGAATCTTTTACCATCAAAACACTTCGCGCTTTAAAGTAGTTTGCTATTTTCACAAGAAACAGCCCTAGGGCCAGAAATTTCCCGAACAATCGGGAACTGACATAAAAAACTCGAAGTCGTAAGACCTTCGGGCCGGAAACTTCGAGATCATAAGCCCTCAATGAGGCAACATCAAGTTTATGAAGAACGGCTCCAAAGACAAGAACTTTCGATGTCTCGGGAACTGTCACCGACTGTCACCCCATCGAGCTATCAAAAACTCGAGGCCCTAAGACCCCAAACGGGCAACCTCGAGCTCGAAATCCCTCCATGTGGAAATGCTAGAAAATGTAAGACCTCCATGAGGCAACCTCGAGCTCATAAGACTTCCATAAGGCAATACCAAATCTGTAAGACCTCAAGCAAGTCATGAATTATACTTGTGCCAAGTAACCAAAGAATCTGTAAGACCTCAACTAAGGTATGTTCAAATTTATAAGACTTTACAAATGGCATAATCCCTATCTTAAAGTAAAGGCTATATATTCAAACTTGTAAGACCCCTAAAAAGGCATATCCTCTATGTAGACACCGAGGCTACCTCACTTGGGGAATTAAAGGCTACGGCCAAACTAACGCGACTTAAGGATTCCCGACCGTAGCCATAAAATCACAGGCCTTCAATTACTTCGAAAATAACCGGTTAATCAGGCTACCATTGGCATAAGCAAAAGAGATTCGATCATGTCAGCTCCAAACAATGAAAAGGCTTCGAAAAAATTCAGCCATCGTGCGAAACCTCCCGAGATGCTATTTATCGTTAGATAATGGCTAACAATCGAGGTTCTTATCGAACAATCGAAGAGTCGGACGAACACAAAAACTTTAAAAAGTCTTACACGAGGGAAAATAAAGCCTATATTATAGGCCGTGCCGACCCAATGCGTAAGAGTCTAAGTGCCAACCTATATTAGATACCGTACCAACTAAATCACTTCCGGAACTCTCATCCGAAGCAGTTGAAGGTGCCGATTCTTCCTCCAAGACTCTGTCTTTCTCAATCTCAGCAGAGAGATCAACACCTTTGGCGCTTGCTTCCTCGAAGGCTTGCCTCCTAGCTTATAAATGAGCATGAGCAATGGCCCGAGCCAGAATCTGCTCAGCCTTCTCGGATATCTCTCTGGCTCGATCATTTGCGGTAGAAAAATCTCTCTTGTATGAGGATGCATGTTCGTCAGCCTCATCTTGGCCACAGATAATGCATTGGCTTCTTTCCGAGCACTTCGAAGAAGATCCTAGGTCGAGGCCAAATCTCCCCGCAAAAGGTCTTTCTCTGAGGTCACGACCTCATTCTGCCTTTTTAGCTCGAGGATCTACGTATCCGTGGCTGCAACCTCTTCCTGAAGTTGCCCCACCAGCGCTTTCTTTTGCTCAATCAGCAAAGGCGAATCAAGATAGTGAATATCAAGTTATAAGAATAATAAGATGAACTCATGAATGTCATGTTACTTGCTCAGCAAAATTAGTCCGTTCCTGGTGCACTCCGTCTAGACTCGCTCGAAGCTCACTGAACTCCTCTCCCTTTCGGGCAGAGGAAGCCTTCGACTCTTTTAGCTCCGAGGTGAGCTTCTCGAGCTCCTCCTCACGACATGAAAGCTCATCTTGAAGCTTAGAAAAGGCGTGGGTATACAATTTCTTGACCTACAACAAAGCAGAGAAATTTGAAAGGCAATGGTAAAAATTTGAAGCGCAAATGGTATGTCATGAATATCACCTACTTCTGAAGCCTCTCAGCCTCCTCGAGAGTGATGGGGGCGTCTAGGTGTGTTTCCTCATCGACACCAATGAAATAGTCCTTGAACGTATCATCCTCTTCCTGAGTTGTCCCCATATTGGCAGCGCCCATATTCTGGGCATCCCTTATTTCCCGGAGAACATGAAGGGCCCGATTCAAAGCCGCCCACAGTATCAATTTCTATATGGGTTCTTCTCGACCCTAAAAATTTCGGATTCGGGCCCTCCAAAATTGCCACCCAAGGATTTGCTGGCACAGACTATACCATGTCCAACTTGAGGCTCGGGGACTGCACTCAAACCCTACTCGAGGGTCTCTTCTCCAGATGTTTGGTCAACATAGGTCACCCCCGACTCGACGGCCTTCCGACCAATGGCTTGTTGAGCTTTAACACTTTGTATTACCCTTTATACAAAAAGGCGATCACCATCATCATCATCTTTATGAAGACTTGCCGCAACAGTCAAAGTCAAGACCGTGGCATCGGTCTTATGCTTGCGGACTTCTTTGATTCTGCAGAGTCGGCCGATGCCTCCTTCTTCCTCTTCTTACCCTTGTCGGGTTTCGAGGCTTGTTCTTCACAAGGAGGAGTCGGTCTCATCAACACGCCTTCCCCAAGGCCTGCATAGGTATGGTATATCAAACTTACCACCACAAAGAATATTTAAATGAAATTTGGCTACGACAGTAAGAAGGCCTTATCGTGGTTCTTAGCCTGCCACCGCATCTTGGCCAAATCACGCCAAACACGCTCACCGTATAGAAAAGCGGAGTCTAAACATTTGATCCATCCCGGGAGGTTCTGGAGCACGTCGGGGAACCAAACGGTGGCTAACATAATCAAAAGAAAATCAATTCAAAAGAAGAAGAAGGGGCAGTAAAATGTGCTCGATGTAATAATACTCACGCTTCATGTTCCATTCCTCTGGGAATTTCATCCTATCAGTAGGGATGATGTCCGAGGTCCTCACTCTGATAAACTGACTCATCCATCCTCAGTCTTTGTCCTCATCAATGCTCGCAAAGAACATCTTGGTGGATCGAGGGTGTAGCTTGATTAAACCCCCTCGGAAGAGACAGGGTGAAGGTCATTCCCTCGACCCGGTTGGAGAAATATTTGAACATGTAAACAATCCTCCAAAAAAAAGGTAGATCTGACCGAGTATCACTCATACTGATGACAAAAGTCTAGAATCACCGGATCTATCGGTACAGAAGAAGATTCTACAGGGCCTAGAGTGAAGGGGTTTTGTATATGGTGAGGAAGCCAACTTTGTGTGCCACTATACTTTCCTCATCTTTGGGGATCTCTACTTGCACTGCCTCCCACCATCGGCAGTCTACCTTTACTCACTTTGTGTCGATCACTACACTGATGTACCGAGACATGGGCTCGCATTAGCTCGGTGTAGAAGGTGGGTTTTCAATGGCAAAATCGGAGATCGTGTCGAAGTGGCCAGGGATACATTGCTCAATACTTGGAGGTGTTGTTGGTTTCCCTTGGACGGGCTTGATGAAGAAGTGGTGCCCTCATTTTGGGCACTGTTTTGGATGTTTTAGCCATAACTATAACAATGTTTCTAAGAAAGAAAATGAAGCGGCAAGCACAAAGATGAGATAAATGCAGAAGATGGTGAACCTAGATCTGAATACTTGAAGATGTTGTAAAAGTATTAATGATAAATAGTTGAGGTATTTATAAAAGCCACTTGGGCAACGTTTGAGAAGCGGAAGAGTCAAACCAATAACGGTTTGTGGGCTTCTCGATAATCGTACTGACAGCGAACTCCGTGCAGCCTTTGAGTCATGCCATTTGATGCCCTGACGGGCTGACGTCATGGTGGAAGTATCGAAGAAGCAAGAATTCAAGACCGTTTCTTAACATTTTTGCTCTAAGAAACGCGGGGACTATCTGTATATGGCTAAAATCGTAGCGTCAGATTTTATGATCATTATGACACTCCAAAGCCCCTCTTCAGAAGGCTCGAGGCATAGCTCGAGGTTCGATCCCGAGGGTTCCCTATGTTCGACCTTGGGGCAGTGCAAATCGATGGCTATCTTAAACAAGCCGGAAATTCCCAAAAGGCATATGGCTAAAGTTGATCAAGTCTACAAGAATAGTACAAGTCTGTACCGTGACATTAAATAGTTGTACCAACATCATATCTTTGTAATAAATGCATATGTACTATGTTGGGAATCCCCCTCCTATATAAAGGAGAACCTTGTCATTTTGTAAGGATACATGATTTTCAATACAAGAACAAGAACATTCTCTACTCTCTAACTTAAACATTCTCCATTGTCTTTCCTTTGATTTATTGCTTACATTTATTGTGTTTCATTGATTTTTCATCGATTATTATTCATCATTGATCATAAAGATCCATTATTGAGGCCCTTGGAACTATTAGTCCTTCATCGATCATCCCCAGTCAAGCTCATTAGCTCAACCTCAGAGCCTAGCTTAGGCCAGTTTGAGACCCCAATTCACAGCCATTCGGTTTAAATAACAACACTGCCTCTTAATCTTACTTTACTTTCCTAGCTCACACTTAGCATCTATTTTCTAACAACTAGCATTAAAATAAATCATGTATTTTTAGAACCACAAAATCAAATATAATTATAATTACCATTTTCAAGGTAAATAGTGAGGCCTTCTTGACTCTTGATTGACGCAAATATTGAGAGATCACAAACCCAAGAGAATAGATCCTTGAACCGAATCACAAATTGATTCTTTCCAAGAATAAGGTCAGGTGCCCATTGATCTTCCTTGACTTGTGTCCTTGACATGCTTATATTTTGCGGGGCAGATCTTCCGTTACATCAGTGATTTATGATGGATCCCCTGATTTCAGGATTTAACGATTTTCAGTGTAGAGCTTTGCACTCTTATTTTCCTTAGATTTTGGGACCTTCCTATACTAGCTTCCGTCAATCATCTATCAAATCATTGATTGATTCTTATTCCAAATTTTTGCTTGTTCTTCCTTTTTCTTATAGCTAATCATTGATATTTTTCTTTTCCTTTGCTTCCATTGATAGATTGTTTCTTTAGTCCATGCTTGAAAGATAGGGAATCTTGATTTCTTTGTTTGATCGCTTGTGATCCTGCACTAAGCGTAATATATTATTTTTCATTATTGAAATACATATTTAATAATCTCCCCCCTTATGATGATGTCAAATATATATATATATATATATATATATATATATATATATATTAACAACAATTTACTTCTCTGTTGGCTTGCTCTGTTGTAGTCTACTCCCCCTCAACAAGTGTTGCATGTCCTTCCGCCGACTCCCTCAACAAGTGCTGCTATTTGTCCTACAATGTATGACTGTGTTTTCTCCCTCTTTTTGTCATTGGCATAGAGGGGATATGCATATATACAACTGAAATTAAGCAGAAATAGGAACTTCATAGGCAAATATTTGAAAATTATAGGCATGCAGAGTTTAACAAAATTTTAAAAAATATCCAGCGACTAGTTATCCGATCAAAAATAGCAAAATAGCAAAAATAATTGTTTGAAACATCCATAACTAACGACACAAAAAATAAGTGATAGTGTTGTAAATCACCTCCTTTAGACGCTCAAAGCTGGCATTAGCTGAAACTGTCATCCTATCAATCTTGTCATTTACTTCCTTGAAGGCTTTGACTGTGTTTTGTGCAAGTTTGAGAATTTTGACCCTTATATTTGAAACATCGGACCCGGTTTCTTTGGCGATGGCATGGATGTCCCCAACTGTTGATTGAGTTGCAGAAAGAAGGTCCTTGAAGATGGTCAGCTTGTTTATACCAGTCAATTTTTCTACAAGATCATGATCATTTACACTATGATGGAAAATAGAGGTTTTGACCTTAGAATCAGGCTGAACATTCTTGACATCACCTTCCTATTTCTTCACCCAGGAACCTTTAGCACACACATACCTTATACTGGCAAAGGCTCTAGAGTTTTAGAACTTTGAAACAGGGAAAAAGGGATATTCGGAGATAGAGATGGTGTGGGCTTTCAAGATGTGGGTGATATCCATACCATAGAGGTAGACTGGTGGAATCATCAGCATTTTCAATCATAAAGTTTATGACAGTTTAACCTTAAGTTTGGTCACAAGATAGTAAACAAGAAAGGTTCCTCGTTGAGAGAAGGTGGAGAATGAGCCAGTGCGAGGAGGAAGGGTAGTTGCAATAATATGGGCCAGAACTCGGGTTTCGAAACTAACATTACTCGACCTAACTGGGTAGGAAGAAAATCAGATGGACACTAAGAAATACAATATTTTGCTTGATCAAAAGAAATTTCAAAGTCATTAGGCCAATTATTTTTGAAAAGAGTGGGAAAGCCAGAGCACTTACAATGAAAAATTAATTCAAACATGCACAATCAAGGACAATTCATTTTCCTAGAACTAGGGATTCTAACATATCAGGCTTTCTAGAATGAAGATTGGCATAAAACATCCTCACTAAAGATTCATAAACTTTGGGAGGTGGTATAGAGAGGAATTTAGACCCTCCTTGAAAAACCAAAAAAAATCCTTTACCTTACAATTGAGGGCCTCCATGTCATCAAAATCGATTACTTTACCGTGAGCAATGGGCTTGTCATTGAGAGCAAAAAGAAATCCCGATTTGGGGTATTTAAGAAATTGAGGTCGGACTTTAGAGAACTTGAGAGATATATTTTGGATTTTTTGGGGGTAAAACATTCAAGGGGGTCTTGCATGGACCTTTAACTTTTTTCTCCTATTCGGTAAGAGTGGTCAGATGGTTCTGCATGAGAAGAGGCAAACCCTTCTGAGCGGTCAGATCTAGGTCTACTTGTTTTAGAGGCTTAGAAAAGTGTTTTCCCTTAGAACCAGTACTTTTTCGTGTGGAGGCAAGGATTCTTGGAGTGTTTATCCATTGGAAGATTTTAAACAAGTGTTTCTGAGTGATACGAATGATGAAGACAAGAGAGTATGTTTAAGAGGATTAAAAATAAAAGATTTTGACAGTTGAGAACATGAAAAAAAGTGTGTCAGTGAAGAGTCATGATGATTGATTTTCCTTTCTTGAAAGTTGCGACAGATGGAAAAGAGAGGGAAATCGGAGGCGCTATTAATGTGTAGTTACAGAGAAAATAAAAATGAAATTATTAGACATGCAAGAATTATAATTAACACATAGGTCCTAATTTTTATGATCAAGCGAAATAATGCCAAGTAGTTTTCTTAGGGAGCAAAATCTATCTTCAAGTAAAGGCTTAGTAAAAATATCTGCTAATTGATCAGTGAAGCCAACAAATGATAATTCTATATCTACCTTAAGGACATGATCTCTAATGAAATGATATTTAATATCTATATGCTTAACCATAGAATGATACACATGATTCTTTGACAGACATATAACACTAGAGTTATCACAAAATCTTTGAATAGGTTTAAAAAATAGTTTATAATCACCCAGTTGATGAGACATCCCTAGTAACTGTGCACAACAATGTCCAATGGCAATATATGCTACCTTAAATGTGGATAATGCAATTGAACCTTGTTTCTTACTATTTCGTGATATTAATCCCTTTCCTAGTAATTGACATGTTCCGCTGGTGCTCTTTCTGTCTTCCTTCTCACCTTCAAGATCAACATCTGAAAAACCTTCAAGCTTAAAATTATTAGAACATGGGTAATATAGTACATATGTAATAGTTCTGATGAGATAACGAATTATTATCTTTACTGCAGTCAGATGTAATTCCTTAGGAGCTGACTGAAACCTGGCACATTTACACAAACTGAATGTAATATCTGGTCGAATGGTAGTCAACTAAAGCAAATAGCCAATCATTCCACGATATTTAGTTTCATTAGCAGGATTTCCTTTTTCGTCCTTGTCGAAACTTGTTGGCGGACTCATTAGTGTATCAATTGATTTAGCACTGCTCATGCCCAACTTTTGAATTAATTCCTTTGTATATTTCATCTGGCACTCAAAATTTCCTTCTTCAGATTGTTGAATTTGAAGTCAAAGGAAAAACGTAAGCTCTCCCATCATGCTCATTTTAAACTCACTTTGCATGAGATTAGCAAATTCCTTGCACAAAAGAGGGTTAGCACTTCCAAAAAAAATATCATCAATATAGAATTGAATAATAAGATTACCTCCTTATGATCTTTTGATAAATAATGTAGTGTCAAGTTTACCTATTGAAAAAGCATGGTCAAGTAGAAATGAGCTAAGCCTTTCGGCCCAGGCTCGTGGAGCATTTGAATCCACATAGAGCTTTGGTCAACCTGTACATGTGGTAAGAAAATTTTGGGTCTTCAAAATTAGGAGGTTGTTTTACATATACCTCCTCATCAATAAAGCCATTTAAAAAAGCGCTTTTGGCATCCATTTGGAAAAGTCTAAAACATTTGAAGGATGCATATGTAAGAAGAATCAACATAGACTCTAGTTGAGCTAGTGGTGCAAATGTTTCATCATAGTTAACTCCTTTCTGCTGTGAGTAGACTTGGGCTACTAATTTGGCTTTATTTCTCGCAACCTTTCCATCTTCATTTAATTTATTTTTGAAAACTCATTTGTTTTTAGTTACGGTAGCATTTGCAGGCTTAGGTAGCAGTTCCCAGCCTTGAGTTTTATAAAATTGATCGAGATCCTCCTGCATTGCTTTTACCCAGCTATAGTCTTTTAAGGCTTCCAGAACCTTCGTTGGTTCGATCGGAGAGATGAGTGCTACATTTGCCTTTTTCTTGAGAACTCCCTTGAATTTCATTCCTTCACTTGGATCTCCTAAGATATACTTCTAAGGATATTCCGATTCATTCCTCTACTCATTTGGACATGTTGCAATCGGGCTAACGGGCGTTGGAAGGATATGCGATACAATTGAACTCCCTTTAAGCTGTATCGAGCTACTTTATTGCGCAGAGCCCGAGATGACTTGGGATCTTCAAGTTGTTTTCCGTGCTCGAGATAGTCAATGATCACATTTCACCAGTCCCAGACCAAATTGGTCGCATTTACTTTGTAATAGCTGTCTGCATCCAATACTGAATGCACAAGTTGGACAACCATACCGAATTTGATCCCTTCATTTTGTGGACGATCCCAAATTAGCCAGTGCATCTACCTCCGCATTTTCTTCTCTCGGGATGTGGGTAATTGACCATGTGCGATAAGGACGTGGACTTTTACTACATACTATTGCATGCATTCCTCTTTGGCTACGAAGATCACATAGACCAGATTTACTACCAATTGGGAGTCCCCGGGCCATCTCTAGTCGTGAAATTAAAGCTTCACACTCTGCTTCATTGTTAGTCAGATGAATGGTTCTTATAGCCTGCCTTAGGGTTTCCCTTGAGGGTGTTATTAGTATTACATCAAGCCCGAACCCTTTCCCATTAGAAGCTCCATCCTTGAATAAAGTCCAAGTTCCCGATTTCAATTCTGACACCATCACTGCTTCTTTGGTTACCAAAGCTAACAGTCCCGGACTGAAATCGGTCGCAATGTCGGCAAAAATATGTTACTTAATTAAACAGTTAAGAGTACTAATTAAATAACTGATTAGTAAAATTAAATAATGTTTGTTCACAAACAAACTTGGGACTTAATTAAACTTGGGTCAACTGTGAACAAACAAGGTTTAATTTTCGTGCAACCTAAACTCTAATGTCGTGTTATCATCACATGCTCTTCTAATTTGTTTGTATCAATGATGTTTTATGCTAAGTGAACACTTGTCAACAGTTTGGGACCATGCCTACTGGTCGCTTGTTTTTAAGAAATTCTATTTGGCTACAAACTAGTTGTAACCATGTCTTCATTAGGCTCTCAGATTGAAGACATTCGTATAAAGCTGCTATGTGCTAATTTATCATCATGACTCTTCTAGATTCCCATGCTAAGGATCCTATGTCAGAAGTCATACTAAATTTAGTGTTGGACCATGTTTGCTCTGAATTTTGGCTTAGTGAACTTTTTGCTATCCTATGATGTTCAAACCTATCATTGTGAACCTATTTCTAGAAACCCACAACATGTGTCTACCATATAGGTGCCATATGTGCCTGTATGGAATTTTGTGTAACCCTGTTTGTGTGTCTTTGTTTGGAAATCCATGTTTTTTTAGCCACAATGTTAAGGATTAAATGCCTAGCTCTTAAAGTTGTTTGGTTGACCTAGTACATAGTTTGTCAATTGTATTTTTACGGTTGGTTTGTTATTGAACAATGGGTAAGCAAGGCAGCTTAGTTGTCAATAGTTTGTTATTGTTTGGGCTTGAGTGTTAGGCCATTTTTGTACTGGGAGTTGAAGTATATTGACAGCCATCTGGAGTTTGGGCTTGCTCATCCACATAGGGCTCCAAGTTTAGTTGAAGGCCCAGAAGCATCTCTAGGTTATTTTGTATTTGTGTTGGGTCTGTAATTGTTCTATTTGGGCCTGTAGTTAGCTTAGTTGGTCTTGTATTTATTTTAGTTAGGAATGTAATAACAAACGGTGGAGAAATTAGTGAAAGGGGGCTAGGGTACTCTGATTCTTTTATGAATGTGTAGAAAATATGCCTAAAGGGTCTAAGTGCTTTATTTGCTATTTTGGTTAGCCGTGCTGGATTCCTATGAACTACTTATATATAGACAACATGCCTATAGGCTGTTAACATCACATATTCACCTAGAGAACATTGTTTACCGTGAAAATGCTAACAACAATTAAATTTGTAAATGGGATTCTAAAAATACATGATTTATTCCCGAGCTAGTTGTTAGAGAAGTTGATGCTAATAATATGAAGTTTAATGATGTAATGCAAGCTAAAATAAGATAGTAATTGAACCGAGGGGCCGGTTGCTCGGGTATAGGTCTGGTCGAAGGGGGACCTCGGGGTCGATGTCGGGGTCGAGATCGGGCTATCGGGGACAGTCGGGAATGGATAACAGTTAAGATACAATTTAATAAGGCTCTTTATACCCAACACCAGGTGGTAAAATGAAGAACAAATGAGAAAGCGATAAATATTAAAGTGGCCACGGGCTAGTGAGAGAGAGCGAGTTTAGAAAGAAGAGAGAGAGAGAGAGATATTATTGCATTTGTGGAGAAAATGGAGCAATATCAGCCGAGCCTACAAAGTAATGAGGATCTCTTTATATAGGAGGGGAACCCGTTATGGTACAGAACGTATTAACCATAAATTTATGGAGATAGGACGGCTAGACATGACATCTTGAAAATAGGCCCCAGATAGACCAACCATGTCAGGTTAAGCCGCATGCCTTGGGATCTCCCCTCTCACCTGCTGTAGCTTGCTGTACTTGTTAGAATATGATATCCTTCAGACCGATATATATCGAACCTCGAGGATGAGTCTCGACCTTGTCTTCGAGCTTCAAGGGGCATGACCGCGAGATGTTTCTATGGCGGGGAAATCAGGCCCCCGCATTTTCCGTATACAAACATGATCTAGGGCCCTAATTTACTCTAATATTAATCATGTCGACATGACTTATAACATGCTTAGAAATCATGCCTATATGATTCAAATTGACTTCATTTGCTACTTGTTTAGCCTGTTTTACTTCTGCATATAGAAATGATGCCTATAAGACTCCACTTTAAGTAATCGAGACTGTTTGCCCTAATATTCCCATCAACTGTGGCTCGCCTAGAAATCATGACTATAGGATCAATAAAAGAGTACTTGTATATTCCAACAACTTTATGCTTAAAACCGTCTAAGTTTGATTATTTAAAAATTATGCCTATAGGACTCAAACAATGCATCATGCCACCAAACTTTCCATGTACGAATTCCAGGCTTAATTACTTATAGTTGATCTTCCACCCACTCACCTGGTAACCATGCCATAGGCTTAACTGAATCACAAAGAAAATACTTGTTTAATTCTTATCAGGGCACATCTTTACTTGACCGTCTGTTGTCGTTGGTTGCTTGACAAACTATAGCATATGCACTTATGTGTGGAAGTAAAAATAAAACCCCCTTTCTGCTACGTGCATCTTACATGAAGTCTCACTTGTTTCAATTATGTGACCTCTAGTTTTTATCATTTTGAGCAGCCTAGATTGAGTCTAGAACGACCTATATAGTGGTGCAAAACCTCCTGGACCATAGGCATGGGATAGGTAGGCATGCATAGGGTGCAACATAGAAGTGAACTAGTGAAGACTACAAGAAATGATAAGAAACAGTTTTGAACCCCTGCTTCCTCTAGTGACCTTGCGAACAGATACAAGGTATTAAGGCGCATTACACGCACCGTTCCTGCAGATTTTAGCATTGACTATGGTAGTTGGCTTCCTTCAATATACCCATGATGCATTTATAAATACCCATCTCTTCCTTTCTAGATTCCATCTTGTGTTCAAAACCCTTAGTGAGGTCTGTTTCCCTTCGTTCTTACTCTTTTCTAGGGACGCAACCCCTTTCTCTTCTTTCCTCAGATTTCTCCAAGGATGACAAATATTTCTACTTTTGCTTCCCAGGAGGCTGTGGGCTTATCTTCTTCGCTTTTTTTCTCAAGGCGAAGTGGCCACTCCCTCTCATGCCGAGGAGTGCATTCTGAGACCCTTTGAGATGACCTCCGATTTTAGGGTCGAGAGGCCCTCCTCGAAGTCAGGGCGCCGCGAGCCTGTAACTCGATATATTAGCTCTATAACGGACATCAAAATAGTGAAGGCAGACTGCTGCTGGGGAGATACCGTGCTCGTGGATATTCTGGCTCGGGATGAGGATATTACGGCTCATAAAGCCGGCTTTCTGAGTGTGTACACCTACCCATTCTCCTTGGGGCCTGTGGGGCCATCCTCTCCCCTGGTCAACCCCATGATTCTCGACTTCTGTTGGAGTTACCAGGTAACTCTAGGTCAAGTCCACCCTTCATTCTGGTGTGTGGTTTATATAATCATGCATTATTCGAGCATGATAGAGTGAATGCCCTTCACCCTGAACCATTTGATCTGGATGTATAGCCCTCATCTGCTTCGCGGAGGCTTAGTCAAGCTTCACTGTCGAGCCTCGAGGTCCCTTTTTGCCCCCAACAAGGAGTTCAGAGAGGATGGGTGGTTAAGACGATTCGTCCGAGTGAGGACGTCTGATCTGATTCCAGCAGAAAATATGTTGTTCCCTGAGAAGTGGAACGCTGGGCGTAAGTAGACGTGGTGACCTTGCCCTTTCTTGGTAACTTTTCTTTATACATCTGTCTCTGCCTTTCTTGTCTTTTTAGCCACATCGATCTACCCTGGCGCGGTGTCGGACCTTCAGGGTTGGGTCGATCGTTTGCACTCAATATGCCCGTATATCGACCAAGCATGGCGGGATTTATCCTGAGCTCGGTGGGGGGCCAGAGGCCCTGGTAAGCCTTCAGTCTTGATGCATTCGTGCATTTTGATGTAGCTTGTTGTTAGTAGCTTTCTCCATACCGTGCATTTTAACATCTGCATCTGTGCATGTCTGGAAGGGTTCCTACTAATGAGGGAGGTGTCGTCCGTTGGAGGGGACACTATGATGTCTGAAGAGGAGAGGAAGAGGTAGGAGAGCCTATAGATTGAGCCACCATAGCCCAAGAAGATCAGAGTGGAGGATTCTAAGGTTGACCCATTGGCTCCAGTATCTGGGGCGACGGGAAATCCTCGTGCTGAAGGTGAGGGAGAAAGAAGCTTCTCGGTAACTTTCGAAGAGCGTTTGGGGTTGATTGATCCTCGGGCCATGGGAATAGATGCTTTCGAAAAGGAGTTTGATGCTGGCGCGACTCAGATTAGCAGTGGTGAGGCAGTGGATGGGGTATCGAGCACTGACCTTGAATTGACAGGTGGCCAAAGTTTTCCTCGATCTAGAACACCCTTAACGGGCAATTTGGAGGGGCGTCGAGCTGGGACCCATGAGGAAGAGAGGACGGAGATTCAGGTTAACCCCGTTGGATATCGTTGATTCTCCAAAGAGGTAGGTTATTCCATCTTCCGGAATACAAGAGGAGTCTTGCGAGGAACCTTTCGTGGCAGGAGCACTGATCAAGGGCGAAGACGCACTCGGGAGGCCGACGATCATTCTTGAGGGTAATTCTGAGGTCAATGCCTCATCTATTTTTGGCGAAATGGGCAGGCTTTGTGAGCGGGTAACTTCATCTAGCCTTGTTTGCTGCTTCAGGCTGCTCCGTCCTTTATTCTATTAACTTTTTTATACGATTTCAGGATGAGGCGCTTTATAACCAGCCCTTCGCCCAGTATCAAGATGAGGTGAGTCATCGTTAGCGTGAGAAAGCCTTTTTCACCGGACAGGTTATCCATCCCTTATTTTCTCTATCATTTGAGCCCTTGTAACATTTCATCGCTTTTAGCTTTTGTGCCCTAATCTATGCAGTTTGAGAAGGAAAATGCCCTGCTGAGAGGGGAGCTTCGGGCCAGGGATACTGAAATCTCCAAGCTTAGCCGGCATGTGAGTGAGGTGTCTTCTGAAATGGACAACCTCAGGGAGAGAGTTACCTTGATTGAGTGTCAGCTTCAGGGTGCGAAGGAGGATAATGACATGTATAAGAGCCTTTATTCCGAATTGGTGGCTGCATTGCTCCAGATTAAAGTTGAGGCTGAGGCACTTGTATCTTCGCATGGGAGAGGAGCGGTTGTCGCAGATTCCTGTGTTGAGAGAGCATTCGAGGGGGCTAGCCCAATTTTACCTCGAACCGTGGATCACGCTTGGCCGGGTTCTCGAGGGCTGACTGTAGAGGGCGTGTTAGAAGGTAGCTCGAGCGGGGTTAAAAATGGGGGTGGATCCCTGGAGAGAGGGGATGGCATTGAGAAGGTGCCATCGGGGAATTTGTAATCGCCTAGATGCAACCTTTGAGGCCGTCAGTTCGACGATAGATTAGGATCTACTGTTTTTTCCTATTGATTTCCCTGCTTGTTGTATAGTACTTTTATTTTGGCATATGTATGAGGAGAATTCCGCGACTCTATTTCCCCTTATTCCCTTTCTATTTTGAATTCCGCAACGATTGGCAAAAAACCCTTAGACCTGCAATATAGCCTTGTGGCCCTTTTGGGCTAGCTCAGGAATTTGTCATATGGTTGGTTGATGTGGCCTCCGATGTGAACCGCCGTGATGGATCTCATGCTTTCGCCCCGCCGTCTTTCGTTGGTTTTCTGGGCCGGGTTTGTCCCGAGTCTTGTTGATTTCCGCTCTCCCATGCCCGCGTGGTCGGGTGATGACGGTTCTTATCTTTTTCCTCTAGGCATTTTGCTATTTCAACTTTTTTGGCTCCAGTCTCCGGTCACATTGCGATTCGAGATTTAATTGACCATAAAGTTCTTTCCTGCCTGCATGTGCGGGAAATGATGGCCCTTGGTGTTTCGGGTCGAAGTGACCTTACAGGTGCATGGCCCGCAGGCTCACTCGGCTGGAAGAAAATGGCATTTATGCTGTGTCGTTAGGCATGTTGCAGTTTAACTATTTCGGGTCCAGTCTCTGAGTCGCGTTGCGATTCAGGTTTTAATCGACCCTTAAGCATTTTTCAACCAGCAATAATGCCTCTTACGCTATTTTGGTCATTGAGACCTTTCAATATGTGGCCCGGAGGCTTGCATAGTCAACTATTTTGGATTTGTCAATTTTTAAGCTGGCGATAATGGCTGTTACGTTGTTTTGGTCATTGAGACCATTCAATATATGGTCCGGAGGCTTGCATAGTTAACCATTTTGGATCCGGCCTAAGAATCGGGTTACGATTCGAGCTCATTATAATCCTCAAGTTGTCAATTTATAAACTGGCGACAATGCTCTTATGCTATTTGGTTGTAGAGACCTTTCAATGTGCAGCCCGGAGGCTAGTTTGGCTGGCGACAATGGCTCTTACGTTGTTTTTCTAGTTGGCTTTTTGTAGGCTTTGTTTTCCGCTCGTTAAGGTCTCTTGAAATAATTTTCCTGACCCGTCATTGGTTTTGGAAGAACCTCAATTTCAAGTCATTATCGGCGATGTTTGAGCACCTCGGAAGGTTCATAGCTCGTAGTTTGAGTAGGTCGAAGCCTTATGATTTGGAGCTGACATGGTTGAAGCGCTTTTTTGCCTATTGAGGGAAGCCTGTTTTAACCGGTTCTTTTCGAAGTGTATTCGAAGTAGTGTCCTGCGATTTTTGTTTTGTGATGGTCGGGTGTCCCCGAGTTACGTTAGTTTGGCTGTATCAGCCGTTTTGTCCATAGTAATATGTGTTTGGCCGGAGCCATTTTTGATCCCGAGTGATAGTTCAGGCATCTACATCGAGGGTATGCCCTTTCGGGACTCTTATAAATGCGACGTATAGCCTGAACTTCGGGATTTTCATGCATGTTGAGGTTTTACAATTTGTCATGCATGTTGATGTATTACAGTTTATCATGCCTATTGAGGTCTTACAGTTTTTGTAATGTAGAATAGATATGGTTACGCCGAGTCTGCCTGCTAGGGGGCTTACAGTTTCGGATTTTCCAACGCATGGGGATTAATGACAGTCTTCGATTCATCGAGTTTGTTTAAGCTTGAAGACTGCTTTTTGTGAGCTCAAAATTGCTTTGTAGGGGATTTATGAGCCCAAAATTCCGACCATGGGGTCGTGCGGGTGCTAAATTGCTGACGCTAAGTCTTCGAGTATCTCGGGATGCGTTTGGTGGAGAGGCCTTCGCTGTGGGCTTTTTGAAATCCCCTTTTCTGGAGTACTAGATGCCGAAAGATATTCTTTATTGCTTGGCGTAAATACATGGTGTTGTGTTTTGCTAGTTCGGCCCGTGCGGGTGCGGCTTCTTGGGCTGTTCGACCCGATATGTTGTTCCCTTACGGATCCTTGTTCATCTTTCTCCCGGGGCGGGGCTAATTGCGAAAGAAATCTTGGGGGCTCCTCGAATCCTCCTTAGGAGATATATGGACGTCGTCTCATTAGAAATCTTGCTGGCAAAAACCCGTTTCGGGATAAAAAACCCGATCGGAGTAAAATAGTGCGACGTTTGCTCTAGGATATGTGTGGGGTTCCACATCCGGCCACCCTAGCAGTAATACCGCTTGAGCATCGATACATTCCAGTTACTCGGAAGCTGCTCGCCTTTCATGGTACCAAGCTTATAGGATCCTTTGTGAACTATCCTAAGGATGCAGTATAGTCCTTCCCAATTTTGGCTCAGCTTCCCTTCATTAGGGTTTTTGGTGTTGAGGGTAACCTTCTTTAGGACCATGTCTCCGATTCTGAAGTATCGGAGATTCGTTCTTCTGTTGTAGTATCTTTTGATTTTCTGCTTTTGGGCAGCCATCCAAACCAGCAAGGCTTCACGTTTTTCGTCGAGCAGCTCGAGGGCCGTTGCCATGGCTTCATTGTTTGATCCCTTGCTAGTGTGTCAGAATATGGCACTTGGTTCCCCGGTCTCCACCGGTATTAGTGCCTCGGCGTCATACACTAGGGAAAAAGGTGTCTCCCTTGTGCTCGATTTTGGAAGTTGTCCGATATGCCCACAGCACCTCGGACAACATTTCTCTCCATTTTCCCTAGGTGCTTTCCAATTTCTCTTTCAAGTTTTGAATGATGGTTTTATTTGTAGATTCAGCCTGGTCATTCGCACACGGGTGGTATGTCGTCGACAGGATTCTCTTGATTTTGTTCTCTTCAAGGAATTGTGTTACCTTGCTCCCGATGAATTGCCTCCCGTTGTCACATGTTATTTCGGACGGTAATCCGAATCGACATAAGATGTGTTCCCATATAAAATTGATGACTTCCTTCTATCTTATTTTCCCGAAAGCTAGCGCTTCCACACATTTTCAGAAATAGTCAGTCATAAATTAAATGAATCTGGCCTTACCTGGCACCGTCAGCAAAGGGCTGACACTGTCCATCCCCCACTTCATGAATGGCCATGTTGATAAAACGGAATACGGTTTCTCCCCGGGCTGGTGGATCATGGGAGCGAACCTCTGACACTTGTCGCATTTTCGGATGAATTCCCTGGTATCTTTTTCCATGCTGTCCTAATAGTAGCCCGCTCTGATCGCTTTTCGGACTAAGGAATCATCCCTAGAGTGATTTCCGCAGGAGCCCTCGTGGATCTCCGGGAGCACGTAATCTATGTCGCCCGGTCCTAAACATATCTCCAGGGGACCATCAAAAGTTCTCCTGTAGAGAGCCTTATTTTCGTCGAGTGAGAATCAGGCCGCTTTGGTTCGCAGGGCCCTTGATTCTTTTGTATCCGTGGGTAGCTTCCCATCCTTCAGATAAATGATGTATTTATTTCTCCAATCCCATGTCAGACTAGGGGTGTTAATTTCCACGTGGCCTTCGTCGACCATAGATTTGAACAGTTGGACAACAGTTCGAGGGAGCAGGTCTTCTTATTAAGGGGAAGATCCTAGGTTCGCGAGGGCATCGGCCTCACAATTTTTCTCCAGAGGTATATGGACTAAGGTTCATTTTTTGAAGCGACGTAATGCGATTTGGATTTTGTCCAAATACCTTTGCATCCTGTCTTCTCGGTCTTCGTAGCTTCCATTTACTTGGCTTACCACGAGGAGAGAGTCGCATTTTGCCTCGACGGTCTTGGCTCCCAAACTTTTGGCCAACTCTAAACCTGCAATCACAGCCTCATACTCGGCTTCATTGTTAGTCAGTTTTGTGGTTTTTATGGATTGCCTGATTATGCCGCCAACGGTCGGCTTTAGGACTATACCGAGTCTGGATCCTCTTATGTTTGTGGCACCATCTGTGAGTAGGGTCCATACCCCGGAGTATGTGCTTGATTTTAATAAAAGCTCTTTCTCTACCTCGGGTACAAGGGTTGGTGAGAAGTCAGCCATGAAATCCGCCAGGATGTGGGACTTGATGGTCGTCCGAGGTTGATACTCGATATCATACCCTCCGAGTTCGATGGCCCACTTGGCCAATCGACCTGATATCTCAGGTTTATGTAGTACACTCCATAGTGCATAAGTTGACAGGACACATATACGATGGCACTGAAAGTAAGGCTTCAGTTTGCGCGAGGTGCTTATCAGTGTGAGAGCCAATTTTTCTAAATAGGGATACCGGGTTTCGGCGTCCCCCAAGGTTCAGCTCACATAATAAACCGGAAATTCTGTACCTTGCTCTTCTCAGACCAATACGTCGCTTACCGCTATTTCGGATACGGCCAGGTATAGGTATAACGTTTTATCCTCCTTGGGCATGTGCAGCAAAGGCGGGCTAGATAGGTACCGTTTCAGTTCTTCTAGGGTGTGTTGGCATTCTGGAGTCCATTCGAAGTTATTCTTTCTTTTGAGTAGGGCAATGAAATGGTGGCTTTTGTCCAATGATCTCGATATAAATCTGCCCAGGGCTGCGATCCGCCATGTCAGCCGTTGAATGGCTTTTACGTTGTTCACCATCATAATCTCTTCGATGGCCTTTATTTTGTCGGGATAGATTTTGATCCCCCTATTTGATACCATGAAGCCCAGGAATTTGCCAGAGCCTACTCCGAAGGCGCACTTCTCCGGATTAAGCTTAATGTTGTAGCTTCAAGGGATGTCGAAGGTTTCATGCAAATGGGTCAGATGGTCCTCTACGTGCAGGGATTTGACTAGCATATCATCAATATATACCTCCATTGATTTTCCTACTTGGTGCTCGAACATTTTATTAACTAGACGTTGGTATGTTTTCCCACATTTTTAGCCCGAATGGCATTATGTTATAACAATATGTACCATATTTCATGATAAATGTGTTTTTTTCCCTCTCCTCGGGGTTCATCTGGATTTGATTGTACCCCGATTAGGCATCGAGGAATGTGAGGGTCTCGTGACCGGCCGTAGCATCGATTAGGCGATTGATATTTGGCAATGGGAAGGAATCTTTTTGGCATGCTTTGTTCAAGACTTTATAAACTACGCACATCCTTAGCTTATTCCCCTTTTTTGTCACTACCACTACGTTAGCTAGCCATTCGGGATATTTTACCTCACTTATGGATCCAATTTTAAGGAGTTTCGCCACTTTCTCTTTGATGAAGGCATGCTTCATCTCGGACTGCGGTCTTCTTTTTTGCTTCACAGGTTTGAATTTAGGTCAACGCTTAGTCTGAGGGAGGTTATTTCTGGTGGGATACCTGTCATATCAAAGTGGGACCAAGCGAAACTGTAGATATTATTACTAAGAAATTGAATAAACCCTGCCCTGAGCTCGGGGGTCAGCCCCGTTCCCAGGTATACCTTGTGATCCGGGAGGTGTTTGATCAAAACGGTTTGCTCCAGCTCTTCGACTGTTGATTTGTTCGCATCGGATTCCTTGGGGGCGATGAATGTTCGGGGTGCAAAAAAGTCTTCCTTGTCATCTTCAAGGGTCCACACGCTTCCCTTCTCGTCCGAGGCTGGGCATGTGGGGTTGGCGTCTCATTGTGAATCGCAATCATTTCCCTCGTTGCCCGCTGTTCTCCATGTATGGTCGTGATGCCATCCTTGGTGGGAAACCTTATCACCTGGTGCAAAATGGAGGGCACTGCCCTTATGTTGTGTATCCAAGGCCTGCCAAGTAGGGCATTGTATCTCTTGTTGTCGTCGATGACCTGAAACTCGGTGTTCTGGGTTGTGCCAGACGTGTCGATCGGGACAGTGATTTCTCCCTTCATTTCTTCTCAGATCATGTTGAGACCGTGGGGGACCCGAGGGGTGGGAACAACTTGATTGAGTATCCCTAGTTGTTCTACTAATTCTGACCTGATTATTTTGACCAAGCTGTCTGGATCCACGCGCACGTGCTTTATTCTGGTGTTGTTTGAGAGAAACAAGATTACTAGCGCGTCGTTGTGCGGTTCTATCATAGCTTGGAGATCCTCTTCGCTAAATATTAGGGTTTCTCCAGGTAAGCATTCTCGGGCCAGCCCCTCCTCTGTAGCGGACGTTCTCGCTCGTTTGGACACGGGTCCTCGGGGAACGTTGGCTCCTCCAATAATCATGTGGACACTGGCCTCTAGGTCGGTCGTGCCCTTTTCCCTGTCGCCTTTGAGGTTCCAGCTTCCCATTTCACTAGTCGAGCAAGGTGCTTCATCCTGAAAGAAGAGATCTTTGGACGAGAAAAAGTGTGAAAGATAGCGTGCGTTTGTGCAATGCAACCAAAAAGAAAATAATCACTATTATTTGTAGCCCCACGGTGGGCACCAAACTGTTTACCGTGAAAATGGTAACAACAATTAAATTTTTAAATGGGATTCTAAAAATACGTGATCTATTCCCGAGATAGTTGTTAGAGCAGTTGATGCTAATAATATGAAGTTTAATGATGAAATACAAGTTAAAACGAGATAGAGATCGAACCGAGGGGCCTGCTGCCCGGGTATAGGTCTGGTCGAAGGGGGACCTCGAGGTTGATCTCGGGCTATCGGGGACAGTCGAGAATGGGATAACAGTTAAGATACGATTTAATCAGGCTCTTTATACCCAACACTAGGTGGTAAAATGAATAACAAATGAGAAAGCGATAAATATTAAAATGGCCACAGGCTAGTGAGAGAGAGCGAGTTTAGAAAGAAGAGAGAGAGAAAGAGAGATATTATTGTATTTGTGGAGAAAATGGAGCAACATCAGTCGAGCCTACAAAGTAATGAGGATCCCCTTTATATAGGAGGGGAACCCGCTACGGTACAGAATGTATTAACCGTAAAGTTATGGAGATAGGACGGCTAGACATTGCATCTTGAAAATAGGCCCCAGATAGACCAACCATGTCAGGTTAAGCCGCGTGCCTTGGGAACTCCCCTCTCGCTTGTCGTAGCTTGTTGTACTTGTCAGAATACGATATCCTTCGGACCGATATATATCGAACCTCGAGGATGAGTCTTGACCTTGGTTTCGAGCTTCGAGGGGCATGACCGGGAGATGGTTTTATGGCGGGGAAATTAGGCCCCTAGATTTGCCGTATACAAACATGATCTAGGGACCTAATTTAATCTAATATTAATCCTGTCGACACGACTCATAAAAGGCTTAGAAACCATGCCTATATGATTCAAATTGACTTTGTTTTCTACTTGTTTGGCCTGTTTTACTTCTGCATATTGAAATGATGCCTATAGGACTCCACTTTAAGTAATTGAGACTGTTTGCACTAATATTCCCGTCAACTGTGGCTCGCCTAGAAATCATGACTATAGTATCAATAAATGAGTACTTGTGCCTTCCAACAACTTCATGCTTAAAACCGTCTATGGTTGATTATTTAAAAATTATGCCTATAGGACTCAAACAATGCAGCATGCCCACAAATATTCCATGTACGAATTCCAGGCTTAATTACTTATAGTTGATCTTCCACCCACTCACCTGGTAACCGTGCCTTAGGCTTAACTGACTCGCAAAGAAACTACTCGTTTAATTCTTATCAGGGCACATCTTTACTTGACTGTCTGTTGTCGTTGGTTGCTTGACAAACTATAGCATATGTACTTATGTGTGGAGGTGAAAATAAAACCCCCTTTCTGCTACGTGCATCTTACATGAAGTCTCATTTGTTTCAATTATGTGACCTCTAGTTTTTCTCATTTTGAGCAGCCTAGATTGAGTCTAGAACGACCTATATAGTGGTGCAAAACCTCATGGACCATAGGCATGGGATGGGTAGGCATGCATAGTGTGCAACATAGAAGTGAACTAGTGCGCTTTAGGTGAACAACTTAAAGATAGTAATCCGGTAGTAGGAGATGATAGACTGCGCTCACTGAATAATATGAGTAACCCTTGTATTTTAAAGTGTTGTGAAGTATTATTTATGTTTCACGGGGCGATCTGTTATGCTAAAAAATTTAGGACTCTCCATGAATAATTACTCCTTGTATACTTTCTTGTTGAAAAACCTAGACCTTGACTAAGCTATATCTTGTAACCTCCAAAGAATTGTACCAACTAGCTTATCAATGGACAAATTATATTTCTTTCAAACAAGTTTCCATTAAATTAATTATGTATGACTTCTTTCACTTATTTGCTTCACCCTGAATAGCTAATCAATCATTTAGGCTCCTTACTCCTGTAATTTGCATGCTTACTTAAAACAATTATCCATAATTTGATAATCCCCACTTAGTTTAAAATACGACAAGGAACAATACTTGTGGACCTCAAAGAATGTCTAACACCTTCTCTTTGAGGTAATTTGAGACCTTACTCGATCTTCTGGTGACATAGACTAGTTAAATAGAGTTATTTACAAATAGGTGCCCTCACTCACCTTAAAATCGTTAGATGACGGCTTTTATTTTTTAATAATTTTTTAAAGATTTGTCACATGTCGAAGCCTACTTTCAGGAGAAAAGGGACGCGACAACATGGTGACTCTGCTGGGAATATACTTTGGCTCTTACCATAAAGAATTTCTGCTTGTGTGGATTATTAAATTCATTCATGTACCTCCTCTTCCCCTCCCTCTATTTACTCGAAATTGCTACATAATGAACCCCCCTTCCCCATCTCCTTTATTTGCTTCACTGCGTTTTCATTTTTTCCTGAATTATGCTAACGTTTTTCTTTGTCTTTTCTTTTCCCTTTCTCTCTTGCTTATTTTACCGCATTATTTATTACTGCATTTATGTGCTTTTACCATGTAAATTACTTGACTATGCATTATCGTTTTTGCATAAGCATGTTTTCGACATCATGTTCCACTCGTGCCAATTATCAGCATAGCGTCACGTCATGAGTGTCCGCGCTTTTCGTAAATACCCTTGTCAAATTGGAAAGGCTTATTACTGGTAGACTAGTTAAGTAGTGATGTAGTCAATTGTCACATGCCTTTCCCTCTCAAGTAGTCCGTTTGAGAGTATCGGTCTAGACCCTTCTAGAAACCTACCCTGATTAAAAATATGCATGCATCATATTAAAACCTACGATGGATTAAATATCCATGGTGAATTAATCCTTTTAGATGAACGATATCCAAAGTCCGAAGGGAACTCTACAATCCCGAGGGACACATTCATGCTATGTGCATTACTTGGTGAATTGTGTCAACGTGTTGACTGTTATAACGTAATTAATCAAATTCGGGGGGGGGGAGGGGGGCTAACTCTTTTGTTTGATGTAGAAAATGAGGCATGAAATCCCAGGTTCATAATGTTCTAGAATATCCCACCACTATTTATTGATTGGTGGAACGACCTCGCACCGCATGACAGGAATCATGTAAGAAGGATATTGGGTAATTTACCATCCTTGATGGACATCCGACCAAATAGAGAACAAATTGAGGCAGCCACTAGGTTTTGGGATGAAAAAAGGGTCATCTATTGATTTGGAAATATGGAGATGAATCCACTTTTGGAATAAATTAAAGATTTTTCCAGACTTCCATGGGATAGTCTGGGTTTGTTGGTGCCAAAAATTTGTACGCATCATGATTTTCTGAAAATTGTTAGGTTTAAGAACAATGATGAGTTGGGTTGCTTGAAGAAGTCCTACATTCCCTTTAACTTACTCTACAAACGATATGAACATAACAAATCGTATTGTTTGTATCATGAGAAATTGGCCATCACCTTCGTTGGATGGGTTTACCGTCAAGTTTATGTCTTCATAGTCTGTTTTCTGGGTTTATTGATTTTCCCAATGCAAGGAGGTAAAATTCACACTCATTTAGCCATGGTCTCCAGGACCATGATGGAAGGAATCGAGGGACAAAACTACACTATTTTTTCTATGATACTAGCTGAGATGTACCGAGCCTTGGACATATGCAAGCATTGGGCTGGATATTTTGAGGGGTGCAATTTTCTGCTACAGATTTGGTTGTTAGAATATCTCCAAAAAAGAGACTACCATCAAGAGTTCCTTCATATGACATTGAATGATTATATTTCCAGTCATCTCCTAAAGAAGATGACATTCACTCCAGAAAGATTTGTAAATCCTGTGAACGTTGAAGGATGGGTACGCCTTTTCAGCAATCTAACTGAAAAAAGGTACACTGGATGTTCGAGTGATTTCCTAGCAAGGAGTTCATAATCTTGTCCAAGAAGACCACCAATTTGGTATTGACCGGGTTGTGATGCATTTACCTTTATGCTCTAATGAGGGTGATGAGACAAGATGGAAGGAAACAAGTTATACCCCAGGTATCCAATATGACTCAGTACAAGGCCGACTTCAAAGGGGACGTCATTTTGTTCTGCAGGGTTAGATCGAACTAGTTGGTTTCAGCATATGTGGAACCAAAAGCTCATTGTAGATGGAGATACTATATATCTCGATAGGTATCATGCCGGAAACATGTACTACTACATGTCGTGGCTAGAGGATGACATAATCGGGGATGTCAAACTGGGAATCAAGCTGAAAGGAAAGATCATAGACAAAGAGGTCGATTCTCAGGTGAAGTACAAGAGGCTACGCAAGAGGGTCTTCGAATTTGAGGCCAAACACTTGGAATAACATAAGACATACATGAAAGAAATAATGGCATGGAAAGATATAGCAAAACAAGTCGACAGAGAGGTTGGAGCACTTTGAGCAAGGGTTGATGGAGTTTGAAGGGATGATGAGGAAGAGGCTCTAGGACTACCAGGGTATGGGCTATGATGAAGAATAAAAGCTAGCAGTGGCTTACTTGCTGCTCGACATGCGCAACCTTGGGAACGTGATCGGTGGAGCCAAGAAGACAAAGCTTGGAGAAGGTCCATATGGGACCAAGTAGAATAGGAGAGTTTTTCCTATTTTATAGTTATATTTCTTTTAAATTCGATGTAATAAGGCTTTTTACTACTAGTAATCCTATATTATTATTTCGATTTAGTAATCGATTTGTTTGATTTAGTTTTGCATTAATGGGATGAAGCAACGTTGTCACAAACTTCTCAAAGTCTACTTGTCACTTAGACCTACCTCGGGGACAACGAGGTCTCCAAATGAGGATGCCAACCATTTCATGCTATCTTTTTAAATACTGCAAGACTATTTTATTTCATCTTAATAGCTTGGCTACCTTTTATTTTCTTTTCCTTTGATTACTCCCATTCCCAAAGGTTGGTTCATGTATTCTAGAAACATCAACATACCACACTGGATCTAGAGGTCCTCCACCCCCTCCCCCTCATAGAAACATCAAAAGTAAAGGTAAAGGAAAGATAGACGATTTTAGTGGCAACATGAAAGACAACTCTCATATGGTAGAGAATGTGGAAACCTCGGATGGAAGAAGTACACCAGGGCAGAATGAACTGGTTCTGTGATTAGAGCAGATGATTTTGGAGTTACAAGGCGAGCTGAAGCAAGTCCGAAACATCAGTATCCTATCCATCACCTTAAACATCCCCGACATTAATCACTAGAATATCACCACTTAAAACCAGCTACGACCCTAGAAACTAAAACTCCAAGCTCAACAACATCCCCTTACTACACAAAAATACCACAACCACACACTCCTACAAAACCTAAACCCTCCACCATTAGAAGATCCCTAATAATATCCTCATAATACAACCCAATACCCGCAAACCGCCACCTACCCTACTCCTCAAAATGTACCACAGCCTACCCATAATCCACCCCAGGCATCCATCAATAATCATCCATACACTCAACTCCCTAGAACCCATCAAAGCAACCCCATATATGTGGAAACTATACATTACACCCCACAACAAACAATATACACCCTAAAACATACCAAGAAGGACATGATCATCAAGAACATGGACGAAGAGTTAAAGAAGTTACCAGGAAGAGTCCATGGTGTCAGGGGGGAAAGGGTATCGAAGGTGTGAATTATGAAGATTTGTGTATCCATCCGGATAAGGTGCTACCTGAGGGTTACAAACCCGTGAAGATTAAAATTCTTGATGGCACCAGTGATCCAAAGGTGCATTTGAGGACTTACTACGACAAACTCGTGGGCGTAGTCAAGAACGAGCAAATCCTTATGAAGATGTTTGTGAAAAGTCTCACTGGGTATGCTTTATCTTGGTACATTAGTCAAAACCCAAAGAAATGGCCTAACTGGTAGGTATGCCATCCGACTTTATGGACACATTCAGGTTCAATAAAGAGAAGAAACCCGTGATGTTTTCTATATCAAGATGTTTACTGTTAAAATGGTAATAACAATTAAATTTGATTATGAGGTTCTAAAAATACGTGATGTATTTTTATGCTAGTTGTTAAGCAATGGATGCTAAAGTAAGAGGTTAGAAATCAAGATTACAGCCTAGAGACGGTGTGATAATAGAACCGTGCGGTTGGAGGCTGGAGCCTCGAGCTGCCATATACGAGGCCTCGAGGTCGAGTCTGGAGGTCATCTTAGGGTAATCGAGGGGGGACTAACACTTTATGAGAGCTACAACGATGGCTATTTATGATCAATGATAGGCAATAAATGATGAACAATAAATAGAACACAATAAATATAAGCAATAAATAAAGTAATGAGATCAAGAGAATATGTTAGAGAGCAGAGAGAATGTTCTTGTGTATTTATTATTTAGCACAAATCCTTTACAAAATGACAAGGATCCCCTTTATATATGAGGGGAAACCCCAACATAGTACAAATACATTTATTACAAAGATATTGAGATGGGACACTAGTTGATGCCATGATTTGGGTCTGAACTTAGCTCGCTAGACTTTGTCAGCTCTAATTTGCGCCTTGGGAACTCCCCACTTTTCATCATAACTGTTGGCCTGCACTGCCCTGAGGTCGAGCATCAATAGCCCTCGGTAGTGAACCTCGACCATAATCTCGAACCTGTGAAATGTGCTTACGAGGCATCACAACGATGGAAAATTGGACTCTCCAATTTTACCGCATACACAAGAATATTCCCGATTTTGTGATTCTCGAACGAAGTTTCACTTGTGATGCTTTCTATATCTAGAATATAAAGAAGAAGCCCATGGAGACCTTCCTTGAGTATACCACCCATTGGAGATCAAAAGCTGCTAAGGTAAGGCCGACACTGGAGGAAGAAGAAATGAACAAGTTCTTTGTCCGAGCTCAGGACCCACAATACTAGGAAAGCTTGATGGTATAGAGAATCACAAGTTTTCCGACATCATAAAGGTATTAGAAAGTATTGAAAAGGGTATCAAGAGTGGCATGGTTACTAATTTCGAAGCTTTGCAGGTCAATAATAAAACTTTGCAGTTTGGAGGTATTTCTAAGAAGAATGAAGTTGGTGCCGTGATGGTATCCCAAGGGCCGAAGTCTCCCCTCACTTACCAAACACCCCCACCAATATATCATCTCTCACCCCCAAAATACCATTATCCTACCACCTACCATACCTACAATACCTAGCCAGCCTACTATCACTCATCTCCACATGTCCGATAAAATTACCCGAATCCCCAACCCAACTTTGACCCCAGAACTTCGAGACAATACATTTCTCTTGCCGAACCAATAGCTCAATTATAAAAGAGACTGAAGGCCGTTAGTTATGTCACTTCCATTCTTTTAGCCTTGATTGAAAATCTCTCTCAATGGGTCAACCCCAACAAAACCTGTGTCTATCACTCTGGCATGAAGGGACACACCATTGAAGAATGTTATGTGTTGAAGGATAAAATCCAAACATTGATTGATACTAAGGTGATACCGATAAAGGAATCTGCACTGAATTTCCGCAATAACCCCCTTCCCGACCAACGGGTAATGGAGTAAATATGATCGAGACTAATGAAGAATGGGACCAGGAAGGGTCTATCGGTCTTTTGAGAAGGAGACACTGGTATGACATCCCCCGTCACACTCTCACTGATTGTGGTGAAAAACAGGGCA
The DNA here is from genome assembly GCF_000393655.2 of Nicotiana sylvestris. Taxonomy (NCBI): domain Eukaryota; kingdom Viridiplantae; phylum Streptophyta; class Magnoliopsida; order Solanales; family Solanaceae; genus Nicotiana; species Nicotiana sylvestris. The sequence goes on from NC_091061.1 coordinate 96,894,021, forward strand.
CCGTTCAAGGTTGAAATGGCTATACCGAAACCACCATTCCCTATGATGGTAACCCCATCACCATCCTACCAATTTGATGTTGTTCTATGGGATTAGGTGGTAGAGGCTAGAAGTAAAGGGAATGTTAATATAGAAGAAGCAGGTGCCGCCCAAGGAATGACTAGAACAAGAAGAATCTTGCCTAGTGAGGGACAAGTAGGGATCTCACGCCAAATCTACCTGTTGTAGAAATGGGTACTGATGACCCGTGGAGAAGGATACAAGCAAAGGAGTACTCTGTTGTTGATCACATGAACAAAACTCCTGCCCAAATATCCATCTTGTGATTGTTGCAGAATTCATACAAACCCAAGAACACCTTGATGAAGGTGTTAAGTGAAGCCTATGAACCTGTTGGCATCACAGGTGGAGAAATGACAAATATGGTAGGACAAGTGCCGGAGACACACAAGATCACTTTCCACGAAGATGCATTGCCATCGAAAGATTTGAGTCACAACAAAGCATTACACATCATCGTGCAGTATGAAAACAAATTCAATGATCGAGTCTTGATTGATGCGGGTTTGAGTCTAAAAATATGCCCTCTAACCATACTGAAAAGGCTGGGTATGGTCATACTTGAGATACGGTTGCGAAGCATGAACATGAAGGCATTCGATGGGTCCCAAAGAGCTACGGCCGGAGAGATTGACCTGAGTTTTAAGATAGGCCAGGCCATGTTCGATGTCGAGTTCTAGACACTTGATATCTCTTCCACCTACAACCAATTGTTGGGATGACCATGGACACACATGGCGTGGTAGTTGTTTTTACTTTACGTCACGCCGTGAATTTTGAGTGGAATTATCCAGAGGTGGTTATTCACGGAGATGGAAACAATATAATCTATACCAACCAGACTGTGCTAGCAGTTGAAAACAAAAGGAAATTAGGAGGAAAGACATTCTACAGTATTGAACGAATAAACACAGTCAAGAAAGGACGATGGTGGAGCAATAAGGTGCTAAGCATTCTGCTTTGGTTAGGGTATGAGCCAAGACGAGGTCTTGGCCCCAAGCTTCAAGGGATAAAATAACTAATACGACCACGTACTTAGGACATCACTTTTGTTCTCGGGTACAATACATCGTAAAAGAATATGAGAATTGATCACCACCATGAATGAATTCTATTATCTGTTTCCTAAACCCATTCCTCTGTTGCACTGGACATTTCACAAGGCCGACGTGGTTTGGGGTTCTGAATAAAGAAGATATGGATTGCAATGTGTGGATGATCTTACCATTCAAATGGCAGGAGATGGAGATTTTCTCCATAACTGGACTGCTGCACCATCCTGGGCTCGTCGAGCACCTGGGTAGCTTTGGCATACTAGCATGATTTTACTTTAAACTTTTTAAGGCATTTAACACATTAAACATTTTGTTTTGAAATGAATACTCGAGATACCAAGTCATGTTTTTTTGACATTTTGAGTTTTCATTAATGCATTATTTCTTTTTGTTTATTTATATTATTATTTCTCTGCTTTCTTTTAAACACTATTTCCTATCTTGTTGAATCTACAACTATGACATGTGGTGAGATAATGCAATACGATGAGAATGATTCAGAATAATGGTAAAATAACGTAATACTTGGGGAAATTGTTAGGGACGTAGAGGGTATTGAAAACAAACCAAAGTCCAACTTGGAAGAAACTGAGCCAGTGGATTTGGGAAATTCTAAAACAGTCAAAGATACTCACATTAGTTTTCACCTATCACCATCAGACAAGGAGGATTACATCAAATTAATGAAGAATAGAAGGACATTTTTTTCATGGTCCTATGATGACATGATAGGGTTGAGCACATCCATAGAAGCCCACAAGCTACCTACCAAACCTATGTGTCCCCCAGTAAAATAGAATCTCAGGAAATTCAAGCCAGATATGAGGTTAAAGATAAAGAAAGAGGTTACCAAGCAGATCAAAGCTAAAGTCCTTCGGGTGTTCGAGTATCCGACCTGGTTAGCCATTATTGTACCTATACCAAAGAAAGACGGGAATGTCAAAGTATGTGTTGATTACCAAGACCTGAACAGAGCAAGCCATGAGGATGATTTTCCATTACCAATCATACACATCTTGATCGAATAATGTTCCAAACATGAACTCCAATCCTTTGTTGATTGCTTTGCAGAATACCACCAAATCTGGATGCATGAAGAGGATGTAGAGAAGATGGCCTTCATCACACCATGGAGATTGTATTGTTAGAAAATGATACCATTTGATTTGAAGAACGCAGGAGCAACCTACATGAGGGACATGACCACTCTCTTTCATATATGATACACAAGGAAATCGAGGTTTACGTTGATGATGTCATTATCAAATCCAATATAAGATCGAATCACATAGCAGATTGAGAAAGTTTTGCTATCACAAGTTGAAGTGCAACCTGAAGCTGAACCCTGCGAAATGTGATGTCGATGTCCCTGTCGGGAAGTTACTAAGTTTCATCTTTAGTCACCAAGGTATTGAGTTGAACTCATGTACAATCAAAGAAATTTAGCATCCGCCTCCGCCAAGGAACAATAAGGACGTAATGAGATTCTTATGTCGTCTCAACTACATCAACCAGTTCTGTTACATCTTGCATTTTCGTACATTAAAAGTTTCATCTTCGGTTAACTGACGTGGACTTAGGGATGAGATTATCTTGACGTTAACTTACTTACGCTATTTATAACAAGCAATAAATAAGTGTTATGAAGGATAAAGGGGTACACAGATTCAAGAAAACAAGTTTCGTTGAAAGTGGCCAATTTGAAAAAACGGGTCGAGCAATAATACTTTATTATTATGAACTAGTACCATGCAAGGTACCATATGACCACAGTAGTATAATATATAAAGTATATATGAAGTATTATTAAAAATAAATAGAATTTTAAGTAATTATGATGGAAATTGATTAATTATCGGGTAACGGGTTATTGCCCCGTTAACTAATAAGTGGATAAAACTTCATTAATTACAAGACATGTGGCAGCACTAATATGAAATGACTAAGCTATTAAGCATCCTATGTTTCAAATTGATATAAATCCATTTTATCCTTTCATGACTTGGGATATCCAAGTCTTTCCAAAAATAATTTTTATTTTTTAAGACTTTACCTAGGCTTAGGAACAGAACGTGGGTTTTGCTTTGTGAATTCCAAATCCCAATCCGTCTCATCTTAAAGGCCTTGCAACAGACTTTCAGATTCTCAAACTAAAAACGATAGAAGTCATAAATAATCATTAAAGAGCAGAATAAAAAAAATCATCCAAAATTTCGTTTCAAGATTTCAAGCAGAAATTTTGTCCATAATTCGCAGAAGTAGATTCGTTCAAATAATTTCAGGAATAGGTATGTTCAGGCCCTCCCTTCTTTCTTTTGGCATGGTCCAAATTATACTGAAGAAACGGGCAAGTACACAATTTCTATAAATTATTCTATTCATAGAAATAGTAGGGGTATTTGTATTTTTGATTCCTCATGAGAATTATCATTATCTTCTGTTCATGGGTCTCAGAATAATACGCAGTTGGAAAAGTTTATCCGGAAGGAAATAGCGAGAGTATTATGTATTTTTCATGCATTTCACTCATTTATACATGTGCATTGACCCATGACCAGATGGCGTTATATACGCGTATATATGTAAATATATGTATATGGGATATGGGGAAAAGGTTACAGCGTTATATACGCACCACCACCTGATCAGCTAGTATATGATGATGATGTTTCCCTCAGTGGCTGAAATATTATTCAACCGGCGTTATATACACGTATATTTGTATGTATACGTATATGAGATATGGAGAGAGGTTATGGCGTTATATACGCACCACCACCTGATCAGCTAGTATATGTTGACGATGTTGCCCATAGTGGCCGAGATGATATGATGGGATACCCTCAGTGGCTTGATGATGTTATGTACATCCATACCTATGCATGACACAACATTCATACGCATGCGCATGATGTCATAAAATGTTTAAGAATTTACAAATTTATTCATATTTAATGATGTGTTTCAGTATTCCATATTTCATCTATGTCATTTACGTACTTATTTTCACGCCTTACATACTCAATAGATTTTTCGTACTGACTCCCTATTTCACTTGGCATGCGTTTTACGCCCGCAGGTGCAGGTAGGCAAGCTGACGGTCCCCTTTCTTAGGATTCTTGATCAACGAGAGTTGGTGTGCTCAACTTGATCAAGAGCTGCTTTTTTATTTTGGTACAATACGTTTATATATATATATATATATATATATATGTATATGGGTATGACGTGGCTCAGTCTCGTCATTGTAACATTATGTTTCCATTAGAGGTCTGTAGATAGTATGTCTAGTTGGGTTGTATGTGGCCTTGTCGGCTTTCAGTTTTGGATGTATAATTGTCTATAGCAGCCTTGCCGGATCGCACACTGTATTCTGCACGTATACGTACATATGCCTTGATGGAAGGTTTCCTTCACATATGTTATTTTCATAATGCAGCAGATGTTATACAAGTTCATATCTTAAATGCATGCTTAGGAGTGTTTGACAAATAGGACTCAGTCACCCGTTGCGGCCCATCGGTTTGGGTCATGACAAAAGTGGTATCAGAGCAGTTCTGTCCTAGGGTTGTCTGCAGACCGTGTCTAGTAAAGTCTTTTTATGGGTGTTTCATGTACCACACTTATAACAATAGGCTACAGGACATATAGGATGTTATCCTCTCTTTTTATCTTAAATCTTGCAATACAAGAATTCATGTTCCTAATGATACGTTATATTTTTAGCGATGCCTCCAAAGAGTACGGCTGCCCAAAAGGGAAAGTCCATGGTTGGTGAGACTACTAGTTGAGCTCCACGAGTTACCAGGGCTCGGGAAAAGTCTCATAGTGAGGTTCCACCTCAGACTTCACATACCCCACCATTTCCAGAAGAGCTCCGAGGGGCACCAGCTCCAGCGCCCACCCCTGTACATTCAGCACCTCAGCCGGATGCGCCGGGTCATGAAATGAGAGATGTTGTTCAGTTAGTGACCCGATTAGTAGCCGCACAGGCTCAACGCCAGGAAGCAGGTATTTGTAATGTATATAGGTCCGTGAGTGCGAGGGTTTGTAACTTTATTAATTTAGACCCTCTGGTATTCACTGGAGCAGATCCAAACGAGGACCCTCAGGTATTTATTGATAGAATGTAGAGGATGTTAAGGGTAATGAAGGCCACTGCGACTCAGTCAGTTGAGCTAGCTTCCTATAGACTCTAACATGTTGTAGTAAATTGGTACGAGTCTTGGGAATTGTCCAGAGGTGAGGATGCCCCTCCAGCAATATGGCAGGAGTTTACAGAAGCTTTTCTTCGTCATTATTTGCCCCCAGATCTTAGACAGGCCAGAGTTGATAGGTTCTTGACCCTTCGGCAGGGTAACATGAGTTTTCGGGATTACAATATTCAGTTTGATTCGTTGGCTAGGTATGCACCTACTATTGTATCTATGATGGAGGATCGCGTTCACCAGTTCTTAATGAGATTAGAGCCTCACTTTATTAACGATTGTTTGTTGGTCTCACTGCAGCTAGACATGGACATTTCTCATATTTAGGTGTACGCTCAGGTAGTAGAGGAGCTTAAACAGAAGCAGAGGGATGATCGTGAGAATTATAGGGCCCAGAAAAAGAGAGCGAGGTCTTCGGGTCCTTCTGGTGAGTTTTGAGGTGGTCATAGGCAGCAGTACTTGAGGTATCCATCCCAGCCCTCGGCCAACGCGCCCTCTCAGTTTGGCAGTAAGAGATTTGATCATTCTACATATTCAGGGTCTGCTTAGAATTTCAGGGCCTCAGGTTCTCAGTATAGAGGAGAGTCAAATCAGATGAGGCCACCCTTACCTTGATGTACTCAATGTGGTAAGAAGCATATCGGGCAGTGCCGTATGGGGTTTGGTGTTTGTTATACTTGTGGTTATCCAAGCTACGTTATGAGGGATTGTCCGATGAGAGGTAATACAAGCATAGCTCAGCCGTCGGGATCTGCAGCTGGTTCGTCATCATCAGTACGCCCCTCTGGGCAAGTTCCCCAAGCACCAATGTGTCGTGGTAGAGGCAAAGGCGGAGAATCTAGCTCGAGCAGCCCCTAAAACCACATTTATGTGTTGGCAGGATGATAGGACCAGGAGTCATCGCCTGATGTTGTTACAGGTATATTATCAGTCTCCTCATATGACGTATATGCACTAATTGACCCAAGTTCCACCTTATCATACATTACTCTATTAGTTGCTGGTAAGTTTGGAATAAAACCTGAATTGGTTAAACCTTTTGATGTATCTACACCTGTTGGGGACTCGGTGATAGCTAAGAAAGTATATAAGGATTGTTAATAGTAGTTCATGATCGAACTACCGTATCAGACTTAATCGAGTTAGATATGGTAGAATTTGATGTTATAATGGGTATGGATTGGTTGGCTTCTTGTCATGCCAATGTTTATTGTAATAAGACATGCCGAGAGGAAGATTCATTTCCTATCTCAAGGAAAGGAAGATGATCAGAAAGGGCTGTATTTATCACTTAGTTCGGGTTCAGGATATGGAAGTGGAGTCACAAACCATTCAGTCCATCTCTGTGGTGAATGAGTTTCCCGATGAGCTTCCGGGTCTCTTGCCAGAGCGAGAAATTGAGTTTTCTATTGACCTACTACTAGACACTCACACAATATCTATTCCTTCCTATAGAATGGCCCCCACAGAGCTGAAAGAGTTGAAAGAACAACTAAAGGACTTGCTTGAAAAAGGTTTTATCAGACCTAGTACGTCACCGTGGAGAGCACCTATATGGGTTGTGAGAAAGAAATATGGTTCCTTACGAATGTGTATTGATTATAGACAACTGAATAAGGTGACGATCAAGAATAAGTACCCGCTCCTGACAATTGATGATTTATTTGATCAGTTACAAGGTGACAAGTGTGTTCCAAATATAGACTTGAGGTTCGGGTACCATCAGTTAAGGGTTAAGGACAAAGATATTCTGAAGACAGCATTAAGAACTAGATATGGGCACTTTGAGTTTCGGGTTATGTCTTTTGGTCTGACCAATTCCCCAACGGTATTCATGGATTTGATGAACCATGTGTTTAGGCCTTTTTTAGATCTGTTCGTAATTGTATTTATTGATGATATATTGGTGTATTCTCATTCAAAGGATGAGCATGCTGGTCATCTGCGTACTGTGCTCAAAGTTCTACAAGAAAGGAAGTTGTATGCAAAGTTTTCTAAGTGTGAATTATGATTGAACTCTGTAGCTTTCCTTGGGCATGCTATTTCGGGTGAAGGCATCTGGGTGGATACACAAAAGATTGAGGCAGTAAAGACTTGTCCTAGACCCACAAGACCGACGGAGGTTCATTGCTTCCTAAGTTTTACAGGTTATTACAGGAGATTTGTAGAGGCATTTTCTTCCCTTTCAACACCTTTGACAAAGTTGACTCGGAAGGGAGCAAAGTTTCAGTGGATTGATGCTTGTGAACGGAGTTTCCAGGCATTAAAGGACAGATTAACTTCAGCACTAGTTCTAACCCTCCCAGAAGGGACCGATGGTTATGTTATCTATTGCGACGCTTCAGGTATTGGATTGGGTTGTGTGCTGATGTAGCATGGTAAGGTTGTGGCTTATGCTTCTAGACAACTAAGAAAGCACGAGAAGAACTACCCGAACCATGATTTAGAGTTAGATGCGGTGATTCATGCACTAAAGATGTGAAGGTACTACCTGTATGGCATTTATGTTGATATCTATACTGATCGTAAGAGCCTCCAGTACATCTTCAAGCAAAAGGAATTGAATCTTCGTCAGAGGAGATGGTAAGAGCTACTTAAAGACTATGACGTTGATACTTTATACCATCCGGGGAAGGAGAGCATAGTTGTCGATGCTCTCAGCCATAGATCTATGGGTAGCCTGTCGTATTTGTAGCCAGAAAACAGGGGAATAGCCCATGAGGTTCATCAGCAAGCTAGTCTTGGAGTACAGTTACTGGACTCATGTTATATTGGAATTACTTTTTAGGATACGACAACATCCTCTTTAGTAACTGAAGCAAAGGAACGTCAGTACGAGGATCATGTGTTAGTTCATTATAGGGATACCACCCTTCAGAAAGAGAAGTCGCCATTTGAAATTACAGAAGATGGGGTCCTCAAATATTGAGGATGATTATGTGTACCTAATGTTGCATGGCTGCGTCGGCAGGTTATGGGAGAAACTCACTATTCCAATTTATCTATCCATCCAGGAGTGACAAAGATGTATCAAGACATCAGGGAAATATATTGCTGGGACGGAATGAAAAAGGATATAGAAGAATTTGTTGCTCAGTGCCCTAACTGTCAGCAGGTTAAGATTGAGCATCAAAAACCCGGTGGATTATTGCAGGCTATGGAGATTCCGACTTGGAAATGGGAAATAATCAATATGGACTTCATCGTAGGCTTACCTCGTACCCAACATAAGTTCGATTCGATATGGGTTATTGTTGATAGGCTCACAAAGACAACACATTTTCTGCCCTTTAGAACTACATATTCCTCAGAAGATTATGTGAGGCTTTATATTAAGGAGATAGTACGACTACATGGTGTCCCTGTATCTATTATCTCGGATAGAGGAGCTCAATTTACAGCTATCTTCTGGAGGTCCTTCCAAAAAGGATTGGGGACTCAAGTAAGTCTTAGTAAAACATTTCATCTCAGACAGACGGACAGGTTGAGCATACTATTCAAACACTGGAGGATATGTTACGAGCTTGTGTAATAGATTTCAAAGGTAGCTGGGATGATCATCTGTCGCTTATTGAGTTTGCATATAATAATAGTTACCATTCTAGTATTCAAATGGCTTCATACGAAGCTCTTTATGGACGGAAGTGTAGGTCTCCTATAGGGTGGTTCGATGTTGGAAAATCTGAATTACATGGGCCAGACCTGGTTCAGCAGGCCATAGAAAAAGTAAAGCTTATCCGGGATCGACTATTGACAGCTCAGAGTCATCAGAAGTTATATTCTGATGTGCGGCGACGAGATTTAGAGTTCAGGGTTGATGACTGGGTATTCTTAAAGGTGTCACCTATCAAGGGTGTGATGAGGTTTGGCATGAAAGGAAAACATAGCCCACGGTATATTGGGCCTTATAGGATAATTCGGAGAGTGGGACAAGTAGCTTATGAGTTAGAATTACCCTCGGAATTGGAGTTTGTCCATCTGGTGTTTCATATATCTATGTTACGGAAGTGCATTGGCGATCCTACCCGAGTGGTACCCACAGATGATGTACAGATTATAGAAAACTTATCATACGAGGAAGTTCCGGTTGTCATTCTAGACCGACAAATCCGCAAGCTGCAAAATAAGGAGGTAGCCTCCGTGAAAGTACTTTGGAGAAATAACAATGTGGAAGAAATAACTTGGGAGGTCGAGGAAAACATAAAGTCTAGATATCCCTACCTATTTCTTCCTCCAAAGAAGGGTCCGACTGAGACGTCATAATCATAAGGTTCGTGTATAAATCCTTATGTTGGTTATTGTTGTTGGTCGTGTGAAGTCATTATCGTTATTAATAATTGTGGTCCTGTGTGTCATTGAATTATTATGCTTCCACGGGGAGAGTTGGTAGTAGTGTTGTTACAAAAGGCGACCCTACCAAAGTTATATGGATCACGGGGAGTGGAACATTCGAGGACGAATGTTTCTAAGGGGGGAATGATGTTACATCTCACGTTTTCGTACGTTAAAAGTTCCGTCTTCGGTTAACCGATGTGGACTTAGGGATGATATTATCTTCACATTAACATACATATGCTATTTATAACAAGCGATAAGTGAGTGTTATGAAGGATAAAAGGGGTACACGGATTAAAGAAAACGAGTTTCGTTGAAAGTGGACAATTTGAAAAAAATACGGGTCGAGCGATAATACCCCATTATTATGAACTAATACCATACAAGGTACCATATGACCACAGTAGTATAATATATAAAGTATATATGAAGTATTATTAAAAATAAATAGAATTTTAAGTAATTATGTGGGAAATTGATTAATTACCGGGTAATGGAATATTACCCCGTTAACTAATAAGTGGATAAAACTTCATTAATTACAAGACATGTGGCAATACTAACATGAAATGACTAAGCTATTAAACATCCTAGGTGTCAAATTGATATAAATCCCTTTTATCCTTTCAAGACTTGGGATATCCAAGTCTTTCCAAAAATCATTTTCATTTTTGAAGACTTTACCTAGGCTTAGGAACAGAACATGGGTTTTGCTTTGTGAATTTTTAATCCCAATCCATCTCATCTTAAAGGCCTTGCAACAGACTTTTGGATTCTCAAACCAAAAACGATAGAAGTCATAAAAAATCGTTAAAAAGCAGAATCAAAAAATCATCCAAATTCCGTTTCAAGATTTCAAGAAGAAATTTCGTCCATATTTCGCAAAAGCAGATTCGTTCAAATAATTCCAGGAACAGGTATGTTAAGGCCCTCCCTTCTTTCTTTTGGCATAGTCCAAATTATACTGAAGAAACGAGCAAATACACAGTTTCTATAAATTACTATATTCGTAGAAATAGTAAGGGTGTCTATATTCTTGAATCCCCATGAGAATTATTATTATCTTCTGTTCATGGGTCTCAGAATAATATGCAGTTGGAAAAGTTTATCCGGAAGGAAATATCGAGAGTATCATGTATTTTTCATGCATTTCACTCATATATACATGTGCATTGACCCATGACCAGATGGCGTTATATACACGTATATATGTAAGTATATGTATATGTGATATGGAAAAAGGTTACGGCGTTATATACACACCACCACCTGATCAGTTGGTATATGATGATGATATTGCCCATTGTGGCTTAAATATGATTCAAACGGCGTTATATACGCGTATATATGTATGCATATGTATATGGGATATGGGAAGAGGTTATGGCGTTATATACGCACCACCACCCGATCAGCTAGTATATGTTGATGATGTTGCCCACAGTGGCCGAGACGATATGATGGCATACCCTCAGTGGCTTGATGATATTATGTACACTCATACCTATGCGTGACACGACATTCATACGCATGTGCATGATGTCATAAATGTTTAAGAATTTACAGCGTTATTCATATTTAATGATGTGTTTCAGTATCCCATGTTTCATCTATGTCATTTCCGTACTTATTTTCACACCTTACATAATCAGTAAATTTTTCGTATTGATGCCCTATTTCACGGGGCCTGCATTTCATGCCCGCAGGTGCAGGTTGGCAAGCTGACGGTCTCCCTTCTTAGGATTCTTGATCAAGGAGAGTTGGCGTGCTCCACTTGATCCAGAGCTACTTTTTGTTTTGGTACGATATGTTTTTATATATATAATATATATATATATATATATATATGTGTGTGTGTGTGTATATATATATATATAATATATATTTATATATATGTATATATGTATGACGTGGCTCAGTCCTGTGTTTCTACAGTTAGGTTTCTATTAGAGGTCTGTATACAGTATATCTAGTTGGGTTGTATATGTCCTTGTCGGCTTTCAGTTTTGGATGTATAATAGTCTATAGCAGCCTTACCAGCACATATGCCTCTTCTGCACGTATACGTACATATGCCTTGATGGCAGGTTTCATTCACGTATGTTATTTTCGTAATGCACACAGATGTTATACTAGTTCATATCTTAGACGCATGCTTAGGGGTGTTTGACAGATAGGACTCAAGCACCCGTCACGGACCATCGGTTTGGTTCGTGAAAAATTCATATCACTGTGGACAGTAAAATGTGAACAATTATTCAAGATATTAAGGAAGGATGCTGCAACAAGTTGCACTAAGGAGTGGCAAAAGGCCTTCGGCAAAATCAAGGAGTATCTATCCAAACTCCCGTGCTTGTACCACCAGAGCCTAGGAAACCTCTGTTGTCGTACCTATCGATGTTCGACGAATTCTTTAGCTACATCTTGGGACAGCATGATGAGACCGGAAGGAAGTAGAAAGTGATATACTATCTCAGTAAGGAGTTTATAACTTATGAAGCTCGATACTCACTATTGGAATGCATCTGCTGCCCTCTAACATGGATAGCCCAAACGTTGAGGCATTATTTTTGTGCATACACCAGGTACCTCTTATCGAGAATGGATTCTATAAAGTATATTTTTCAGAAACCTATGCCTACTGGAAAATTAGTAAAGTGGAAAATCCTACTAAGTGAGTACCACATCATCTATATAACTTAGAAAGCAGTCAAGGGGCAAGCATTGCCTGATTACTTGGCGGAGAATCTTGTGAGAAAAGAATATGTACCATTAAAAATGCATTTTCCCGATGAAGAAGTGTCTTTCATGGGGAAAGATATTGCCGAAGCATATGATGGCTGGAGAATGCTCTTCGATGAAGTCGTAACCTTCAAGGGAGTGGGCATCGGAGGTGTCCTAGTATCAGAAATCGACCATCATTATCCGGTATCTACCAAGCTCAAATTCCCATGCACCAATAATATGGATGAATATGAGTCTTGCATTTTGGCACTAAAAGTTTCCATCGACATGAACATCCAGGAATTACTGGTAATCAAAGATTCAGACTTGCCGATACACCAGGTACTAAGAAAATGGGCCACCAATAATACTAAGATACTGTCATTCCTACACTGTATGTTGGATTTGATCAAGAGGTTCACAAAGATAGAATTTAAACATTTTCTTAGAATTGAGAACAAGTTCGTAGGTGCATTGGCCACCCTATCATCGATGATACAACACCAAACAAGAATTATATCGACCCCATCCCAATAGAGATCCGCAAGCAGTCTGCCTACCGTGCTCATGTTGAAGAAGAATCTCTTCAGAATATATAGTTTCACAATATCAAGGAATATCTGGACAGGGGAGAGTACCTGCAAGGTGCTACACATAATCAAAAGCGCACATTACTAAATTTAGCTAACCATTTATTTTAGAGTGGGGGAATTCTATATAGAAGAACTCCCATCTTTGGATTATTAAGATGTGTCAATGCCAAGGAAACATCCTGACTGCTTGAAGAGATACATACCGAGACATTCAGACCTCTCATGAATGGTTTCGTTCTAGCCTATAAGATACTATGGGCAGGATATTTTTGGATGACCATGGAAACTGATTGTATCAAGTACGTATAGAAGTGTCACCAGTGTCAATTACACGCTGACATGATACGAGTACCACCCAATGAACTCAATGTGACGAGTTCACCCTGGCCTTTTGCTGCCTAGGGCATGGATGTCATCATACCAATAGAGAATGTTTCCTCCAACAAACACAGATTTATCTTGGTAGCCATTGATTAGTTCACAAAATAGGTTGAAGACGCATTCTACAAAGTCAAGATAAAGAAGGTAGTAACAAATTTTGTTCGGGACCGTATTGTGTACCGGTCGGGGTGACTAAGTCAATCAGTACTAACAATGCTTCCATTCTCAACAGTGACCTGATGAAAGCCATGTGTGAAACATTTAAGATAAAACACCGGAACTCTACTACATATAGGCCACAGATGAATAGAACCGTGGAAGCTACCAACAAGAACATTAAGAAGATACTAAGGAAGATGGTAGACAACTAACAATAATGGAACGAGAAGTTACCATTCACTCTTCTCAGATACCGCTCCATGGTCCGAAAATCAACTGGGGAAACTCCCTATATATTGGTCTATGGTAATAAAGTTGTTATACCTCTCAAGGTGGAAATTCCTTCGATGAGCTGGCTCTCATGGACGGTGAAAGGATGAACGCGATGTGTCACTGTCAACTTTACCATAATGGAATGGCATGGGATTTCAACGAGAAGGTTAGACCAAGGCAATTCATATCGGGGCAATTGGTGGTGAAGCGGATTTTTCCACATCAAGATGAAGCAAAGGGAAAATTCTCGCCTAACTATCAAGGTCCTTATATGGTTCACCGAGTGGTGTAAGGAGGAGCACTCATACTAGTAGAAATAGATGGAGATATATGGCCAAAACCCATCAATTCAAACATCATCAAGAGATATTATGTTTGAGATTGTATTTGCAATTTCTTCTTGATGTAACATGAACTATGCTTGACCTGATTCTCATTTAAGGGGGGATACGTAGGCAGCTTTGTGTGTTCGGTCACATTATAATAAAATTTTCTTTTCCCCTTTGTGATAGGAAACTGGGGCAAGATTTTGAGCTATGTCAAATTTAATGTCATCACATCAAGGATCGCAAAAAGGATATTGCCGGAAGTATTCATCGATGTAACGGCCCGACCGGTCGTTTTGAGCTTTTGCACTTTTCTCACTAGTTCTTGGGCATGTCTAGCCCCGTGTGATGTATTATGACTTATATAAATAATCGGTTTTGGTTTTCAGGGTAACCAGAATGAATTTTGAAGAACAGTTCTCCGTTTGAAGCTTAAAATTTGAAAGGTTTGACCAAGATTTGACTTTTTAGTAGATGACCTCAGATTTAAATTTTTATGACCTGGTTAGCTCCGTTAGGTGATTTGGGACTTAGTAGCATGATCGGAATGTATTTTGGAGGTCCCTTGAAGGTTTAGGCATGAATTGACGAAATTGGGATTTTGACATTTTTCGGTTGATAGGTGAGATTTTTATACAGGGGTGGAAATGGAATTCCGGAAGTTGCAGTAAGTTCGTGGTGTCATTTGGGATGTGTGTGAAAAATTTTAGGTCATTCAGACGTGGTTTGATAGACTTTTTGATCGAAAGCGGAATTTACAAGATTTCTGAATTCTTAGGGTTGAATCCGATGCGAATTTGGTGTTTTGATCTTATTTTGAGTGTTTCGAAGGTTGGAACAAATTTGAATGATGTTATGGGATATGTTGGCATGTTTGGTTGAGGTCCCGAGGGCCTCAGATGAGTTTCGGGTAGTTAAACGGATCATTTCATGTTGGTGGAAATTGCAGAAATACTGATGTTGGTGTTGCAGATTTTTGACCTTCGCATTCGCCATTAATGTCCCGCGTTCGCGAAGGGTTAGGGTGTTAGGCTGTGGAGTTGGCCTTCGCGTTCGCGAAGATGGTCCCGCGTTCGCAAAGGTATGAGGTCAATGGACACCGCGTTCGCGAGGCTTATGCTGTGTTCGCGTAGATGAAGAGGAATAGCTGGGTCCCCAAGGCAATTGTTCTACCCGTTCGCGTAGTAAAGGTCACATTTGCAAAGAGTTGAGTCAGTTGTGCATCACGTTCGCGAGAGGGTTCTCGCGTTCGCGTAGAAGGAATTCTAGTCAATGAAGCTATATGCTTCGCGAACGCAAGGGAGTTGTCGCGTTCGCGATGAAGAAAAATACGGGCAGATGGTTTATATTTAACAATAGAGGGTTTAAGTCCAATATCGCAAAAACCATTGGAGAGCTCGGGAGAAAGTGAAATTTGAGGAGATTTTCAGTGGAGCAATTGGGGTAAGTATTCTTCATTCATATTTGGTATAATTCCATGATTTAGTTTTGAAATTCATCATTTAATTTGAGAAATTAGAGTGGAAATTGGGGGAAAAAATGGAAGAAAAATTTGAGAATTCTTTTGAAGATTTGAATGGGCAATTGAGGTCGGATTTTTATGAATTTAATATGGGTAGACTCGTGAGAGGATGGGGATTTTATTGATGTAATTTTTATCGGATTCTGAGACGTGGGCCTGGGGGCCGGGTTTGAGCAATTTCGGGATTTTTGATGTAAATTAGATATTTTCGAGTGGGCTTTGTTCCCTTAGCATATTTTAATGGTTATACTGATTTTGGTTAGATTTGGAGCATCCGGAGGTCCATTCAAGAGGCCAATGGCATCGCGGGCTACAATTTGGACCGGATCGAGGTGAGTAATAATTGTAAATGTTGTCCTGAGGGTATGAAACCCCGGATTTCACATCATTATGCTACTTTGTGGTGACGTACATGCTAAATGACGAGCGTGGGGTCGTGCACCGTCGGGGATTGGGACTTAGTCCATCCCGAATGACTGTTTTACTGCGTATTTGATTTAAAAATGTTTGCTGTAATCATGTTTTGGGCTAAATGTCATATTTGGGCATCGTGCAACTATTTGGACCTTTTGGGGATGTTTCTTGCTAATTCCTCACTATTTTGATTTTATATCTATACTCAGTCATGCTATATTATGCTATTTTTCATAACTCAACCATGCTTACCCTGTTTTTAACACTTTAAATGATATATTGGGATGAGCATCATGTTTTACTGTGCCCGAGTGGCTTTTAGAGATTTCTGACCGAGTAGGGCCGAGGGCCTGTGATGTGACGATTATTATGGGATCGGGTTGCATGCCGCAACAGTGTTGTATTGATTATGATTATGATTATGAGGCAGAGGGCATGAGTTGTACGCCACAAGGTGGCTTGATATGACGCTGAGAGCCTATTGATTATGCCACGAGATGGCTTGATATTGCTCTTGGGCTGTAAGGGCCCCCTCCCAGAGTTTGCACATCCCCAGTGAGCGTGAGGTACCCATTTTGATATGAGATATAGCCCGAGGGTCTAGTGTTGTTCTATGTTATTGCCCGAGGGGCTGATTTTGTTGACATTCTGCCCGAGAGGCAGATTTTATGTGTTTATCTTTTCTAGCTGCTTCTCATTTACTTGGTTAACTGTTAAAAAGGTGTTTCAAAGAAGCTTATGTGGAACTAAGGTGTTTTCATAAGGTTTCACTATTTTACTGCATTTTACTTGTTTACTCTGCCTCTCTATAGCATGTTGTTGGGTTTTCACGTGATTTCTTATCGCTAATGTCACGACCCAAACCAATGGGTCGCGACGGGAACCCAGTACCTTACTCAACCAAGTACCAACGTAATGTATCTTTCTTATTACATCATCATATACATATGACATACGGGCTTAATAGGCCAACAGGATCATTTATAAACTCAAAACATAGGCCGACAAGGCCGTACAATCTTTCACGTACATGACATATGTCTACAAGCCTCTAAGTGTACATAAATGTCATAAAGGTTGGGGCAGAGTCCCGCCATACCAAACAATACACGTCTAAATTATACTAACCAAACAAGCAACTCCGAAGCAAATGGAGCGCACCAACATCTTCCGCTGAGCTGATAGCCTACTTGGAGGGCCCTCGAACTGTCTATCGGGACCTGCGGGCATGAAATACAGCGTCCCTAGGCAAAAGGGACGTCAGTATGAATAATGTACCGAGTATGTAAGGCACATAAATAAATACATAAGAGACATGGAAGAAATATAGAGTACTTGACTCGACCTGTAAGTCTGAATAACTTTGTAAATCATAAATTACTTTTAGCGTCATGCATAAGCGTATGAATGTCATGTCGTGCATAGGTAAATGTTTCATAACATCATCAGCCTCTGAGGGCATCCCATCATATCATATCGGCCACTGTGGGCAAAATCATCATTGTAAACTAGCTGATCAGATGGTAGTGAGTATATAACGCCGTAACCTTTCCCATATCCCATATAAAAAAAATATATACATACATATATACGCGTATAAAGCGCCATTTGAATCATATTCCAGCCACTGTGAGCAACATCATCATCATATACTAGTTGATCAGGTAGTGGTGCATATATAACGCCATAACCTTTCCCATATCCCATATATATATATATATGCATATATAACACTGTTTAAATCATATTTCAGCCACTGTGGGAAACATCATCATCATATACCAGCTAATCAGGTGGTGGTGTATATATAACGCCATAACCTTTTCCCATATCCCATATACATATATTTACATATATACGCATACATAACACCGTCTGGTCATGGGTTAATGCCCGTGAATGCAATGCATGAAAAGTTTGTTAATAAAATCTTTCGGAGCATCATAAGGCCATTTTGACTTTAAGTAATATCATAAAGTAAAATCTTTTCAATTTTCGTATTTTTTTTTCTGAGACCCATGAACAGTTGATAAATTATTATGACACACAGAAATTCAAGAACATAGATATCTCTAATACTTCTAAAATAGAGTCTTTCATGGAATTTGTGCATTTGCACATTTCGCTCGTATCGTATGGATCATGCCAAAAGAAAGAAGGGATAGACTTAACATACCTGGAGTAGAGAAAAATCCGTATGGTATTCTTGGAAAAGATTGTACAGTGCTCTCTTAGAATCACAAAATTCCGCTATGATTACACGGTATAATTTCGTAAGAGTTCATTTACTAACCAAGAACTCACGTTACTATTGTAATATGAAGCCTTCTACGAAAATTCCAGAAATTCAGTCTTAAAAGCTACATATTTCAATTTCTTATCTTTAACTGTTTCTACAATGCACAAGTAGTAGCACTTAGCTCAACAATTCTATCAACGACTTCTACTGATACTTGATAAAGTAGTTGTATTCCAAGAGAAATTCATCAAATCTAGATAGCAGCCGTAACTTTGTCTTGGACAATACACATTATATACACAGAGACATGTGCAAAAACATACACATTTAATATGTGGTGTGTGTGCTTGCTCCTAGTGTCTTCTTAATTTAATGATCTAAAGGCTTAGTCACTAAATAAAAGAGAGGGGCTGCCATGTGGTGATTAATCAATTACCTGTATAATTAAAAATGATCTCAAATTACTAAAAATACCACCCACTTTTAACATGCCTTATACACCTTACTATCATGGCCATGTGGTTCTTTTTATGGTACTAACCCATAAATACCAGGTATTTTAGCTCGGGCCATATTTTATCCCAAAATACCAAATTTTAACGAAATTCATTTTCTTCGACTTGCTTCCCCTCTCACATTCACGAATTTACTAATCACTTGTGAAATAGCATAATCCTTATAATCTCCAAATAATCTTTTACTTGGACTAATGTCAATTACCTTACGACAATTTCTATGTACAATACTTCAGGGTGCAACATCATCGTAACTTAGTATTGTGAAACATAACATCACCGTAAGATATTACTGCAGAGCATAACATCATCGTAATATCATACTTTGGGATGTAATATTGATGTAATATTGCGGGGCGTAACATTATTTCCCCCTTTGGAACATTCGTCCTCGAATTTTAACTGATGCACTTATCATTTTCATAACTTATATCTTCCGAATACTTTAGAACTTCCCTTGCCATCTAGGCGACTGTTCTGTGAATAAATCCAAAGTCCAGGGCATTCCTCCATTAAGCCTCCTTCTCACACCACAACTTACAGTCGGAATCCTTCCAATCTTGTAACTATTGCTACCTTTCATCATGCAGCCTGTACAATTTTGACCTTGCAAGTGTTTCCAATCTCTAGGCTTCATATGTAGAGCTTGGTAAGATGTCCCTTTGGGCATCTATGAGTATACTGAAGTTCTTTGCTCGGTACATTATTGAATTGACGCATCATCCTATATCTTATCGCATAGGTCCGTTTAGCTATCCGTATGAATTTACTGCTATAACACTTACTTTAATTTATCGTTACTGAGGTCTGCTACCAAATTCCAGCTACTCTCGTTGCTTATTCCATATGTATAAATTTAAGTCCTTTAATGCTTTCTCATTACTGCTTATCTTTAGAATGACGACCTAATCTCATCTCATACTTTGTGACATTTATCCATCCATTTTTGATTCACCTCAATATTGATCTACAATATACAACTGATAACTTGAAACTTCTTACGTAATACTTTGCCCCTAGGGCTTACGTTACCTCAAAGAATATTCGAAGTGATTCCCATAATCATATTTCATAGTGTCTCAATGTGATTCCCCTTATGGGGGTATCCTAATTTCGTGCCACCAGCGAAATCTTTTCTCCTTCTCTTCTTTTTTTTCTTTTTTTTTTCTTTTCAAATCATTATTCAAACGAAGGCCCAAATGTCATCCTTTATCTGTCAAAATTATATCCTCATTTTATTACCAGGTCAGCATTTCATTCCTTCTAAATGCTATTAATTTTAGTCTCATTTGAGTTCATTAAGGCTATAGTGAGCTTTGTATAACATAGAGAATCCATTAGCTCCCTTGTTTTCATGGGGCTATTCTTGAGGACTAATCCATTCTCGTCACTTTCTTACTCGCCTTTTCTCGTTCTTACATCATCTCATAAAACTTTGTCGCTTTACTATACTTTAGCTTGCGACCTATATATATCTATTTATACTACTCGTAATCTTCCTTCAACTTGCTTGAATTTCCTTGTGTTATTTTAGAACATCAAGCGAGACATCACATCGTCTCTAACTCTTTTTTAATTTCTTAACTAGACCTCTCGATACCCAGAAATCATTGACTAGAGATATGCCACTGACGATGCCGCTATCACTCCTAGATATTAAATCATCGCGCTTCTAGCCTTCTATCCCAAGTATGGAATATCCTCAACCTTCTGCTTTTGAGTATCTCGTACATTGTTCACCTTTACCTTACTTTCCTTAAAGTTTCACATCAAATCTTCTATCTCTTTCGTACCTCTAATTTTAAGGGAGATCCTGCAATGTTCTCGATCACGATGTTTCTATTTTTTTGGGTCCAATAATCAAACATCTGATTTACTTGGGTGATGTAAGTATTTAGTTTCCTCTTCCTTTTGATCAGCCTTTAAGTAGGCTTAAGATATCTTCCAATTTGTGGCTCGTGGTATCAGTTATTACCTTAGCCTTTCATGGGCATTATGGAATTTCCATCATGATACAATCTTCTAATGATTCAATCCTTTGTATATGCCCTGGGCTCAATTCTTTCTTTTAACTTACATCGGAGTCTTCCATGGATGTATGATTATCAACAAATATGTTGCCTGGATAACGCTCCAAAATCTTCAGTGTATCCATAACGTAGTAACTCAGGATCATTGATTGAATAATTCCTTTTGTTCCATCTCACCTTTCTTTAAATGTGTGCAATTACTTTTCCTGGTCTTTCTGCCCTTTGTTGTGTCCATACTTAGATTATCTTAGTGCACAACTCATATGATCTCAAATATTAGTTCTAATGCTTACTTCCCGTTCATTAGCCAAGATAGGTGCCACTTTCCTTTGGAATGGTTACAATGTTGTTGTGAGATTGTTGTTACACAACCATTTCCTCTTTAGGTCATTGTGCTTAGGTTGAAGCCTTCTTTCTTATCTCCTCAGCTAAGCTTTCGTTGTAGTACTTGGGGAGAACCCTTGACTCTCATAAAGCTATGAGCTTATTATACCATATTCCCGATAGAATTTTTGATGTTCGTGCTCACTTGTACTTATCCTTAGATACATACCTCCATACTTATCTGCTCGTTCGGCTGCTTCTGAACTAAAGTTTTAACTGTCTTTCTAGTGGAACTATCTTTTATTTCCGAAATACTCATACGGTACCTTTAACTACCCACTTTAACTACCCCAACTCCTATTTGAATATTTCTCAAGTATTACAATGTCTTAATTGTGGGGCTAAATTCACTATATTGGGTCTTACTATCTTTATCCTGCATGACCTGCTGTCTTGTTTGTATCCCCTTGACTAGCCATAACTAGGCTCTTCCTGAATCAATTACGAACTACTCGTTGGCCTATCCTCATGTCAATATTCCGCGAAATCTTCCTCGGGTTATTTCTTTGGTCTTAACTTACGTCTCGCACTAGATCCTTAATTATAAATAACATCTCAGGCAGGAACCGTTACTTCTTCTCCTTGACATCGCGTTTGCATAGTGTTCTGGAATCGTAGCATATCTGTAGCATTTGGATAAGTGCAATCTCATCCCTTTCTCATTTTTATCTCATTCTTCCTTTTATCATTCTGTATTCCCCCCTTTTAGGGGAGTACTAAGAATTGGAGCTGTGACGACCTGCTTATAGATGTTTCACCTTTTCATCTTTGGCATCCTTTCACGTCAACGATGACCCTTAATCGTTTTGCAATAATCGTTCCGTACCAAGGATAGCAAAATTCCTTATTCACGAGGGTGAAACTTAGTATAACTGGCACATACATTCCCTTAAGCTAAACTTTGCTCACATTGCTTGTTGTAGGGAAGCATCTTCCTGAATGACCATTCTCTGAATTTCTCATGAATCTTCTTTTGTCATCCATTCTATTATTGGCGGAACAAAATATGAAATTCTTATGATGGCTACTATCATCAGTCGCTTAGTCCCTAATTCATGTTTAGTTTACCTTGTTCACCAATCCAATCCATACTGGTTCTATTACTCTGGGTCTAACTTTTCCTCTTGGTAATCACGCTAGAGTTGCGAACTTATTTCTCGAAATGAGGACATGATTGTATGGCCTATATTCTTTTGTTTTCCTAAGGCCTGTCACTTCTCATTTCTTCCTTCACTTGACTATAGGTTTTGTAATATTGTCATCTTTTGATCTATCATTGTCATCCAGTATCACATTTTACTCAAAATGCTTCATTAACTCCTTTCTTATTTCCCGCTAATATTTATGCCTATCACCTTTTTCTAAAAACTTGTGCAAGGCATTCTTTTGCTTTTAGCTTCCCTCCGCTCAATCCAATGGCTCTTCAAGTTGCTTGATTTTCTCGCTTTACTAGGGACGCGAGCCATATTAAGGTAATATTTATCCCTTTAAGGCTTATAGTGCATGTCTTTGTTGTACTCATATCTGGCTACACTATTCTGGAGTGCACCATCTGGGTTTCTCATAAAGAGATCTATTAGCATATTTGCAATATCCTTCAAAAATGTCAATTGACACAAATAATTCATTTACCAATCTGGGTTACCCTAACCCCAGCTGGATCTTGATATCCCATCCTTTTGCAAAATATACATGTTATCCCCTACATGGCATAACTAGAATGGGTGTGACCAATTTTACATACTTATGTTAGTGCTAAATATAACTCAAAAAGCTTATGTTCCCCTGCCTGAATTATAAACACTGTTAACCTTCATTAATTGGGCGCCTCGTATCCTTATTCATATTGCTTCTTTTGTTTGTTGAAACTTTTATTTATCTTCTTAATCTCTCATTATCTTTCACCATTAGGATGGATAGGCATTCTTGATCTAAGGCTCATTATCAAGAGGCTTAACCCTTTCAGTACGCACATGATCTATTGAAGACCTCATATTTACTTATCATAAGCATGATACGAAGTCGAGTTCCTCTAATTCAACACTTCCACAACTATATCTCTTATCGATCATCTTATTTCTGAACGTAAGCATCATCTTGAATTCTTATATGTGAGCTATACCACACGATCTAGAGTAAGAAAAAAGAGTGACAGTCTTAAATGCCCTGTAGACTCCTGCTTATAAGTGTGGTGCAAGATACACCCATAAACAAGACTCTACTAGACATGGCTTGTAGACTCCTTATGACAGAAATGCTCTGATACCACTTTTGGCACGACCCAAACCAATGGGGCCTCGATGAGCACCCAGTACCTTACTCAACCGAATACCAACGTAACGTATCTTTCTTATTACATCATCATATACACATGACATACGGGCTTAATAGGTCAACATGATCATTTATAAACTCAAAACATAGGCTGACAAGGTCGTACAATCTTTCACGTACATGACATATGTCCACAAGCCTCTAAGAGTACATAAATGTCAAAAAGGTTGGGACAGAGTCCCGCCATTCCAAACAATACACGTCTAAATTCTACTAACCAAACAAGCAACTCTGAAGCAAATGGAGCACACCAACATCTTTCGCTGAGATGATAGCCTACTTGGAGGACTCTTGACCTGTCTGTCGGGACATGCGGGCATGAAACGCAGCATCCCCAGGCAAAAGTGACGTCAGTACGAATAATGTACTGAGTATGTAAGACACATAAATAAATACATAAGAGACATGGAAGAAATATAGAGTACATGACTCAACCTGTAAGTCTAAATAACTTTGTAAATCATAAATTACTTTTAGCGTCATGCATATGCGTATGAATTTCATGTCGTGCATAGGTAAATGTTTCATAACATTATCAGCCTCTAAGGGCATCCCATCATGTCATATCGGCCACTGTAGGCAAAATCATCATCGTATACCAGCTGATCAGGTGGTAGTGCGTATATAACGACGTAACCTTTCCCATATCCCATATATATATATACGCGTATATAACGTTGTTTGAATCATATTTTAGCCACTGTGGGCAACATCATCATCATATACCAGCTGATTAGGTGGTGGTGCATATATAACGCCATAACCTTTCCCATATCCCATATTCATATATATACATACATATATATAAGTATATAATGCTGTTTGAATCATATTATAGCAATTGTGGGCAACATCATTATCATAAACCAACTGATCAGGTTGTGGTGCATATATAACGCTATAACCTTTTTCCATATCCTATATACATATATTTACATATATATGCGTATATAACGCCGTCTGGTCGTGGTTCAATGCACATGAATGAAATGCATGAAAAATACTTTAATAAAATCTTTCGGAGCTTCATAAAACCATTTTGCCTTTGAGTAATATCATAAAGTAAACTCTTTTCAACTTTTGTATTTTTTTTTCTGAGACCCATGAACAGATAATAAAATACTATGACACACGGAAATTAAAGATCATAGATATCTCTAATACTTCTAAGAATAGAGTCATTCATGGAATTTGTGCATTTGCACGTTTTGCTCGTATTGTATGGATCATGCCAAAAGAAAGAAGGGATAACCTTAACATACCTGGAGTAGAGAAAAATCCATTTGATATTCTTGGAAAAGATTGTTCCGTGCTCTCTTAGAATCAAAATATCCCACTATGATTACACGGTATAATTTTGTAGGAGTTCCTTTACTAACCAAGAACTCACGTTACTGTTGTAATATGAAGCCTTCTACGAAAATTCCAGAAATTCAGTCTTAAAAGCTACATATTTAAATTTCTTATCTTTAACTGTTTCTACAATGTACAAGTAGTAGCACTTAGCTCAACAATTCTATCAACGACATCTACTGATACTTGATAAAGTAGTTGTATTCAAAGAGAAATTCATCAAATCTAGATAGCAGCCGTAAGTTTGTCTTGGACAATACACATTATATACACAGAGACATGTGCAAAACTGTACACATTTAATATGTGGTGTGTGTGCTTGCTCCAAGTGTCTTCTTAATTTAATGATCTAAAGGCTTAGTCACTAAATAAAAGAGAGGGGCTACCACGTGGTGATGGGGTGTTTTAATCTTTATCTATTTATTAGGTAATTAGGTAGTGTCATGTTACCCGGTAATTAATCAATTACCCGTATAATTAAAAATTATCTCAAATTACTTAAAATACTACCTACTTTTAACATGCCTTATACACCTTACTATCATGAACATGTCGTACTTTGTATGGTACTCCATAAATAATAGGTATTTTAGCTCGGGCCATATTTTATCCCAAAATGCAAAATTTCAATGACATTCATTTTCTTCGACTTTCTTCCCTTCTCACCTTCACAAATTTACTAATCACTTGTAAAATAGCATAATTCTTATAATCTCCAAAAAATCTTTTACTTGGAGTGATATCAATTACCTTACGACAATTTCTACGTACAATATTTCAGGGTGCAACATCGTCGTAACTTAATACTGCGAAGCATAACATCACTGTAACATATTACTGCAGAGCATAACATCATCGTAATATCATACTGCGGGACATAATATTGACATAATATAGCGGGGCGTAACAACTCAGTCTTCATTTATTGTTATTACTGACTGAGTTGGAGTACTCACTTTACTCCTTACAGCCTATGTGCAGATTTA
Source organism: Nicotiana sylvestris (assembly GCF_000393655.2). NCBI lineage: Eukaryota > Viridiplantae > Streptophyta > Magnoliopsida > Solanales > Solanaceae > Nicotiana > Nicotiana sylvestris. The sequence goes on from NC_091061.1 coordinate 96,919,912, forward strand.
GGAGCTCCAGGTCCCGCCAGTGAGGTTTGATTGCTTAGCAGGCTATTCAGAGTCCACTAGGTAGCTGCTCGGCATTCGCAACCCAGTGTTTCTCCCTTTTATTCCATTTCCCTTATTCTAGTTCTGTAATAGATTGTATAAACTCTTTCATACTCTTAGACTATGTTAGATGTTCATGACTGGTGACACTCTAAGGTTGGGCAGTGTTTTGGTTTTTCGCAGTTGATATATTTCACTCTATTATAGGAATTATCATTTTTAATGACTTAATTATGAATTATTATCTGTTAATTTAATTGGGAGTTTGTGTCGGCTGGCCTAGTCTTCACGAGAGGTACCATCATTATCGGGCCTGGGTTTAGGGTCGTGACATGTTGGTATCAGAGCCTAGGTTACATAGGTCTCACGAGTCATGAGCAAGTTTAGTAGAGTCTCGCGGATCGGTACGGAGACGTCTGTATTTATCCTCGAGAGGCTGTAGAACCTTTAGGAAAAATATCACATTCTTGAATTCTTATCATGCGTCCTTGATTCAGCTTGAAATGTAACTCTTTGAATCCATTCCACGCATTTTTATGCACACACAAGCACTCAGTATCAGATGTGCATCGATAGCTTGTGATTCCCTGATCGAGGGGCGAGATGTGATCTCTATGTGTTGATGCTGGGCCAGTCTTGAGTGCTTGAGGCCAGGTTTTTGCCTACTGCTTGAGCGCTAAGGCATTGATTGAGTGAGCACGTGCCTTTGGATTTGTATGTCCGATAGTGTCCTTATTAGTGGGAGTGATGGCTGGATAGCTACGTGATTAGTGTGATGTGACTATGAGATCTGTACATATGATTTGAACGAGACAAGAAGGGTCTGCTTGGGGGAAGTAAGAACTATCTGGTGCTTGGTTTCCATCGTGATTTGATGTTTAGCCCGAGTTGTGGACGTGTTGAAGGACCTTTTCATGTTGCCTAGTTGGGAAGTGAAGTGGAGTTCACGTTATGATATGAGTTCAGACTCAGGAAGATTATGTAACTGTGTATTGTTGATGGCAGCGAAAAGGTATAAATAGATGTTAGTTTGAGGCGAGACAGGTTGGCTATCTCCTGCGGATTGTTCTGATGTTTGTGTGATCCTTTATGTTGTTTGTTGGAGATCTCTATTGCCAGGGAAATATATGCGTTGCAACTTGAATTTGGATCACCTAAGAAAGTGGGCTTGACTGCTACGAGGGCGAATGCGAGATTTGCGGGAGATTTGAGGTACTAGATGGTCTGTGCTTCACGAGCTTATGAAGGATTGAGTTTAATCTCGCTGTGGTATTATGGCAGTAATAGAGCATATGCATTATAAGTTATTGTGTGTTTTGATCTATGGCTTCGAGCCAAGTGGGGGAGTCTGCTATTGATTAGTTGATTGCACAGTTATGTGCTATGTTTGTTCCAGTTTGGGGCGTACTAGTGAATCAGTTGTGGCTTGCAACGGTTGATATTGAGTATGGTTCGAGTATAGGGAATTTTAATAAAGCTTATGTTATGCTTTATAGGTGTATGAGAATCACGAAATGACTTGAGTTGTTATGAGTAAAGGGTGCATGGTGCATGGAACAGGAAGTTGCTTGGTTGCATTAAGGTGAGGTTACATTCGGCGGTGTCGGAGTGCTAATGGAGCACAAGTCATCCGGTCCGTTTGATCAATCTAATTGCATTTTGAGTAGAGTGGAGGGCTCTCGGAAATGGTTCTAATGGTTTCAACATTTTACATGTAATTATTGGAGATTTTCAGGTAGTGTAGTTTGTTAGAAACCGAGGTTTGCATTGGAGGGTGTCAAGACTTGTGGTATTTCTATATCAATTAGGGAATTCTATTATTAGTATCAAGAAGGTGAAGGTAATGGCTTTAGATTCGCAGGACGTCTCTTCAAGGTAAGTATTTCGAATGTGGTGCTTTTGGCGATATTTGAGGACTTTATGCTTGGGACTCGCATTGCGAGTCTGGGTCGAGGATTATGGTGTTATAGCAAGAAGAAGTATCGAGTTGAAGGTAAATTAGAAGGAACTTGGATAGATGGGATAACTTGGTAGTAGGGTGGATCGGCATGGTAAGGATATGATTAGCTCTTTGGGTGCTTATGGGGTAATGAGTTTCTATAGGTGTTTCGCGGCAATGCTCTTGGGTTTTAGTGGCCTGCGTAGCTTGGTTGAGTTATAAGGATTCAGTCTTGACGGTTTAGTTTTGTGCAAATAGAATTCGGAGAGTTCTTGATGATTTCTACCAAAGTTAGAGATGTATATTTTCTATGAGCGTCAGGAGCATGTAATGTATAGTGATTTTCTTCTAGATAGAATCAATGGAAGTTCTTGACTTGTTGAGGACGCAACTGCTTGTGGCTCGGAAGGGGTTATGATGTTCTTATATTTATCATAGGATGGCATGGTATATGTGGTATGTTGTGTCGGGTTGAAATTTGCATGTGTAAGGTCACGGTTTAGTTTTGGAAGGAAGGTCACAAATTCTTAGATAGCATGGGCAGTTTCAGAAGACTAGATAAATGAGATCACTAACTGGTATGGCTTGACGAGAGAACATTTTAGAAAGGTTTGAGTTTAGGATACTTTATTAGTATTGCGACACTTTCTTGTTTGGTCAACTGCTGATATTCGAGTTTGCTTAGTGGCACAGAAGAATTATAGGAGCACCTCTTACGGATGTTTGAGTATTAGAGGTGTGTTGCATATTTAGATGGTGGGGTTGAGATCAGATATGGTGATTTGTGTTCTATATGGATTTAGAGATAGGGAGTTTTCATAGACAGGTTAGGTCGTGGTTGTGGACCGTGTATATCGGTCTTGTGTGGTAACTATCGGGATTTGGAGACCCGAGTGGATCTTTGTTGCTTGGTATGTTAGGTTTTGGATGTGATATTGGGTATAGACTGGTTGTCTCAGTGTTGTGTTATTCTAGGTTATTACGCTAAGACAGCGGCGTTGGCTATGCCGAGAATGCCACAGAGTGAGAGACGAGGTTCGACGGATTATGTTCTCAGTAGGGAAGTTTTATATTTTTGAAGACCCGGCGGATGGCTGGGAAGGATTGTCCTTCTTATTTGGTCTCCGTGATGGATGGCAGTGCAGAGACCTCTACCATTGACTCAATTTCGGTGGTGAGGGATTTTTTGAATGTGTTTCCTGCTGCCGGGCATGTCGTCGGACAGGGTCATTGATGCCAGTATTGATTTGTGTCGGGCACCGTATTGTATGGCACCAATGGAGTTAAAGGAGTTGAAGGAACAACTTCAGGGATTCCTTGATAAGGGATTTATTGGCAGGCCAATGAGGATGTGTGTTGTAACTTTGGTCGATTTGGTTGACTCCGAGTTGCATTGTTGAGGGATGTGTTGATTCAATGACACTCCGAGTTGCATTTTTGAGGGATGTGTTGATTCAATTGTCATTGAGCTTAATAGCGATCGGGAGAGATCTATGAGTTACCTTTCTGTGTTGTGAGGCATTGAGATTAGTTGGTTAGAGGCACATGTGGTGCGGTTTATTGGGGTCTCTCAGTAGAATTCGAGCGGGAGGAGTATTGGGTATGGTTCAGTAGATGGCATATCAGTTGTGTCCTTTTGAGTTTGTGTAATGTTATGTCAATTGCTTCGCAGTGGTTATGATGATTTCTTTGGTACCAGACATAAAATTGTGCGTGGTTGTCGATTTGAGCATAGTGACTTGAGAGGTTTAATGTGGACCAGTGTTTGGATAGGGTCGCGTATTGCAGCGAAGTTATGTGGAGGTATGACCCTTCGAGTTAGATTTGTATGTTCTAGTTCTACGACATGTGCTGGGTTCCCAGTATTGTGTTGTGGTGGTACCGGTGAGCTTGCGATACAGCTCTCTCATTTGAGTAATTTTTTTTCATGATCAGAGTACGTTTGGATTGTTGTTTATTGGTGTGTGGATTGCACGTGTTGTGGCTTTAGATTGTATTGATGTGTCATGTCACCAGAGTAGTTGTGTTGGTATAAGATGAGATTGTTGGATCTAGAATGAATATAAACGGATTCGGTTTTAGCATGTTGGAGGGATAATGTCGATGTTCTTCTCAAAAATTTGCTATGGTCCTTGCTAAAGGAGAAGTGGTTTCATGAATGGTTGATCTGAGGAGTGGTTATGACTTCTTATGTGTTTCATTTATCTTTGGCAATATACGGAAGTGTTGGAATGATGCTTTATGTGATAAAAGGCTTATTTTTGAAATTCAGATGTTTTAAGCAACTGATGTGATTAGAAGTTATCGGTACAAGTGTTTGAGTTATGTGGTACGTGATATAATTGCACCTGAGGTTGCATGTATGGGTTATTACAGCTGGTTCGGGCTTACCTAGAGTATAGGTGTGAGATTCCGATCTTGTAGATGGTTTCAGAAGTAGAAATGTGGTTCTAAGGTTTATGGGTCAGGTTGGATTGTGAAATTTTAGTTACACTATGTTATTGGACCTATATGAGATAGGGTGACGTGGGATACCCCCTGAGTATCTACATGGTAAGGCCATGCAGCGACTCGTTGGCTTTTGGAACAACTATGGGCACGTTCGAGGACAAACGAATGTTTAAGTGGGGGAAGATGTAATGACCCGACCAGTCATTTTGAGCTTTTGCACTTCGCTCACCAGTTCCCGGGCATGTCTAGCCCCGTGTGATGTATTATGACTTATGTAAATCATCGTTTTTGGTTTTCAGGGTAACCGTAATTAATTTTGAAGAACAGTTCTCAGTTTGAAGCTTAAAATTTCAAAAGTTTGACCAAGATTTGACTTGTTAGTAGATGACCTCGGATTGGAATTTTTATTATTTGGTTAGCTCCGTTAGGTTATTTGGGACTTGGGAGCATGATCGATATGTATTTTGGAGGTCTGTGCAAGGTTTAGGCTTGAATAGGCAAAATTGGGATTTTGGCATTTTTCGGTTGATAGGTGAGATTTTTGTATAGGGGTCGGAATAGAATTCCAAAAGTTTCAGTAAGTTCGTGGTGTCATTTGGGATATGTGTGCAAAATTTGAGGTCATTCGGACATGGTTTGATAAACTTTTTGATCGAGAGCGGAATTTAGAAGATTTTGGAATTCTTAGGCTTGAATCCAATGCGAATTTAGTGTTTTGATGTTGTTTTGAGCATTCTAAAGGTTGGAACAAGTTTGAATGATGTTATGGGATATGTTGGTAAATATGGTTGAGGTCCCGAGGGCCTTAGATGAGTTTCGGGTGGTCAAACGTATCATTTCATGTTCGTGGAAATTGCAGAAATACTGTTGTTGGTGTTGCGGGTTTTTGACCTTCGCATTCGCGATGAATGTCCCGCGTTCACGAAAGGTTAGGGTGTGTGAGGCCGTGGAGTTGGCCTTCTTGTTTGCGAAGATTGTCCTGCATTCGCGAAGGGCTGCGGTCAATGGCCACCGCGTTCGCAAGGCTTATGCCGCGTTCACGTAGAGTAAGAGGAATAGATGGGTCCCCAAGGCAATTGTTCTACGTGTTTGCGTAGTAGAGGTTGCGTTCGCGAAGAGTTGAGTCAGTTTTGCATCGCGTTCGTGAGAAGGTTATCCCGTTCGCATTGAAGGAATTCTGGTCAATGAAGCTGTGTGCTTCGCGAACGCGAGGGAGTTGTTGCGTTCGCGATGAAGAAAAATCTGGGCAGACAGTTTATATTTAAAAATCGAGGGTTTAAGTCCAATATCACAAAAACCATTGGAGAGCTCGGGAGAAGGTGAAATTTGAGCAAATTTTCAGTGGAGCAATTGGGGTATGTATTCTTCATTCATATTTGGTATAATTCCATGATTTAGTCTTGAAATGCATCATATAATTTGAGAAATTAGAGTGGAAATTGGGGAAAACAAAGTGGAAGAAAAGTTTGGGAATTCTTTTGGTGATTTGAATGGGCAATTGAGGCCAGATTTTGATGAATTTAATATCGGTAGACTCGTGAGAGGATGAGAATTCTATTGATGTAATTTTTATCGGATTCCGAGACGTGGGCCCGGGGGCCGAGTTTGAGCAATTTCGGAATTTTTGATGTAACTGGATATTTTCGAGTGGGCTTTGTTCCCTTAGCATATTTTAATGGTTATCTACTAATTTTGGTTAGATTTGGAGCATCCGAAGATCGATTCGAGAGGGAAAAGGCATTGCGGGCTAGAGTTTGGACCGGATCGAGATGAGTAATGATTGTAAATGTTGTCCCGAGGGTATAAAACACCAGATTTCACATCCTTGTGCTACTTTGAGGTGACGCACACGCTAGATGACGAGCATGGAGTTGTGCACCATTGGGGATTGGGATTTAGTCCACCCCGAATGACTGTTTTACCACGTATTTGATTGAAAACTTTTTGCTATCATCATGATTTCGAATAAATGCCATATTTGGGCCTCGTGCCAACTATTTGGATCCTTAGGGGATTTTTACTACTAATTCCCCATTGTTTTGATTTTATATCTGTACTCAGTCATGCTATATTATACTGTTTTCATAACTCAACCATGCATACCCTATTTTTAACACTTTAAATTATATTTGGACTGAGCATCATGTTTTACTGTGCCCGAGTGGCTTTTAGATATTTCTCACGGAGTAGGGTCGAGGGCCTGTGTTGTGTGGATTATTATGGGATCGGGCTGTACGCCGCAGAAGTGTTGTATTGATTATGATTATGAGGTCGAGGGAATGAGTTGTACGCCATAAGGTGGCTTGATTTGAAGTCGAGAGCCTATTGGTTATGCCATGAGATGGCTTGGTATTTTGCTTGGGCCGTAAAGGGCCCCTCCCAGACTCTGTACACCCCTAGTGAGCGCGTGTACGCATTGTGATATGAGATATAACATGAGGGGTTGGTGTTGTTCTATGCTATTGCCTGAGGGGCTGATTCTATTGATATTGTGCCCGAAGGGCGGATTTTATGTATTTATCTTTTCTAGCTGTTTCTCATTTACTTGTTTAACTGATAAAAAGGTGTTTCAAAGAAGCTTATATGGAACTAAGGTGTTTTTATATGGTTTCACTGTTTTACTGCATTTTACTGGTTTACTCTGCCTCTCTATAACATATTGTTGTGTTTTCACGTGATTTCTTATCGCTCAGTCTTAATTTATTATTATTACTCACTGAGTTGGAGTACTCACTTTACTCCCTGCACCCTGTGTGTAGATTCAAGAGCTTCAGGTCTCGCCAGTGAGGGTTGATTTCTCAGTAGGCTATTCGGAGTCCATTAGGTAGAATCTCGACGTTCGCAGCCCAGTGTTTCTCCCTCTTATTTCATTTTGCTTGTTCTAGTTTTGTAATAGATTGTATAAACTCTTTCACACTCTTAGACTATGTTAGATTCTCATGACTGGTGACACCTTGATATCGGGCTATGTTTGGTTTTCCGCAGTTGATATATTTCACTCTATTATGGAAATTATCATTATTAATGACTTAATTATGAATTATTATCTATTAATTTAATTGGGAGTTTGTGTCGGCTGGCCTTGTCTTCACGAGAGGTGCCATCATGATCGGGTCTAGGTTTAGGGTCGTGACAATCGAAAATGAGGCAGAATTTCCCTCAAAATTCAAGGATGGGGACATTTTAATGTCTTAAAAGTGTGTCACAGTCTATGATTCGACAAAACTATTTTATTTGTACATTATCACATATTTTAAACAATTGCATTTCTTACAGCTAATTAATTGCAAAATGCATGTTTTCAAAACTCTATCTTGTAATACCCAACGCTACCCAGGCTACTCAAGTGAAAAAGCATCAAGTCAGAAGAAAGGATAGAACCATGGATCAAGAGCACGAACCAACATTTCCCCTGACTTACAATTTTTCTTTGGATGCAGGTATAGTAAATACAACTTTATTAGAAATATCCCAAAGGATATACAATAAGACCACTATCGTTACAATTATCGATGCTTCCGAGCCCATACATGTCAAGGTGAGAATCACTTTCCTTTCTCGTATTCACTCGAGCTAATCATCGCCTTCTCATCATTTGCATAGGGATAAACACTGCCCTCATTACATTGCACGAGGCTAATTGCTGCCTCCATCATTGCATAAGGCTAAGCGTTGCCCTTCTCTGTATAACGATAAGCACTGCCTCCATCATTGCATAAGGCCAAGTGTTTCCTTTCTCTGCATACGGCTAAGAACTGCCTTCATTTCATTGTGTGAGGCTAACCGCTGCCTCCATCATCGAATAAGGCTAAGCATTTCCTTCCTTTGCATATGGCTAAGCACTGCATCCATCATTGCATAAGGCTAAGTGGTTCCTTTCTCTATATAGGGCTAAGCACTGCCCTCACTATATTGCATAAGGCTAAACATTGCCACCATCATTGCAGAAGGCTAAGCGTTGCCTTTCTCTGCATAGGGCTAAGCATTGCCCTCTTCACATTGCATGGGAAAAAGCATTGCCTCCATCATTTCACAAGGCTAAACACTGCCTTCATTGCATAAGGCTAAGCACTACCATTATTTCATATAAGGCTAACCGCTGCCTTCCCTCATTCTTGCATAAGGACAAACACTGCCTTCACCTTCATAGGGCTAAATAATGCCCTCATTACCCTCATATGACTAAGCATTGCCTATTTTCTCAATCAAACAATCAACATCATTGCATTTCAATGGCTAAAATATTGCAAAACTATTCAAGGGCATCATAGTCCGAAGGCACCATCATCATAGCCCGAAGACACCCTCCCATGGCCTAAGGATCTCAAAACTACATATCATTATTCAAAGGCATCATAGTCAAGAGGCACCATCCTTAGAGCCAAATGTAAAGTCCCGACCACTCATTTTGAGCAATTGCATTCTTTTTAGCTGTTTGAAGTTTTGAATAGTTTCATATTATGTAGTATGACTTGCGTGTATGGTTGGTTTCGGGTTTCGAGCGGTTCGAGATTCATTTGGCAGAAAGATTCTTGTTTTAGAAGATATAAGTTGGGAGAGTTAACCAAATTTTGACTTTTGGGTAAACAGACTCAGAATTAGGTTATAATTATTCCAATAAGTTTGTATGATGATTTGGATATGTCCACTAAGTTTGGTTAAATTCCGATGAGTTTTGGATAAGTTTGGATTGTATGGTGATTGCTTTTTGTTTCGACTCGGATTTGAGCATAAAGGTTAAAATATTGAGCAAATGGCCTTTGATTCATGTTTTGACTAAATCATTATATCTGTATCGTAAATTTGGGACCATATCAACTGGAATCATCAAGTTTCAACATCGTATGAGGAATTTATGGTCATTTCACCCGGAATTGGGCTGCTAGATTTTTCAAATTAATTATGAAATTGACACTGAAATCGTATTTAAAAATATGCACTATTTCAAAATATTGAAACTAACATATCTCCTTCATTATAAGGTTAAATAGAGTGATTCAAAAGCCAAACTTGACCGGAATTTCTTGAGAAATCCAATGGAGGTATCAAAAGCGAATTTCAGGTTATTTGAAATAAGAAATAAGGTAGAACAGCTGGGCAGAAGCATATCATATCGAAGGTTTGTTCATTTGGTCATATTTTGTGTGGGGGAGCTCAGATTTGGGCGATTTTGAAGGCAATTTTTACCAAATGAATTGGGGTAAGTGTTATATACTCAGTTTTGTTTTATATTTTATGAATCCATCTTCGTTTTTGGTATTTGCTTGATGATTCCAAAGTTAAATTTGGGGGGTTTTGTCTAGAATTTCATAAAGTAATTTTTTTTAGATTTGAACATCGATTTAGATTCGGATTTGAGTGAAACTAGTATGGTTGGACTCACAATTGAATAGGTTGTTAGATTTTGTGAGGTTCATCCGATTTTGAGATGCGAACCTGGGTTTGACTTTTTGGTTGACTTTGGGCTTTTGATTAATGATTCCACTTTTATCAATTGGGTTTGTTTCTTTTGGAATTATTTGATGTTCTTGAGTTTCTTATGTCTAGTTTTGAGCCATTCAGAGGTCAGTACGCGTGGGATGCCATTTGGCTTGCTCGATATTGGATTTGGCTTGTTCGAGGTAAGCAACACTTCTAAAATTGGTGTTGAGGGTAAGAATCCCTTAATATACGTGTTATGTGGTAGTTTTGAGATGACGTACATGCTAGGTGATGGGCGTGTGGGCATGCACCATTTGAATTTTGACTCGGGTGATTCTATAAAACTGTGTAGCTACCTGATCTTGTTTTTATCTATGAAATTTCTACATGCTAGAGTAATTGAATTGTGATCCATGTTAGAAAACATGTTTAGGCTATATGCTTATTTTGTTGGGATCGACCAGAACCTATTCTCATTTTCTCCCTCCTACTTGATAATGGAGCCCAACACCATAATCTACACAGTTCAGTCACCACGAGCTCCATTAGCTCTAGCATGTTGTCTAGAAACGAGCCTCCAAAACCATGCCCTAACTTTCACTATGAAGGTCAATCACCAAGAGGTGACCATCCTCATAAACAACCCAAGAGATCTTGCACAGATAATATCGGAGGGCATGCAACTAGGGACAGAGTTATTTGCACGATACCATTGGTCCATGATGCAAGCTCCACACCTCTCCCCATATCAACCTCTAAACCTTCCAATTCCGGTATGGGACCCTACTCATCTTTACCCACATCTAATTCGTATGCCTTTTTATCCACCCCTACCCTATCAACTCCATAGATACAGCCATATGCGAATCCACAACCCATTCTGCCTCTCTTGGAACCTCCAATAGCACCAACAGCAGCCCCATCTCCAGTCAACTCACCCCCGCCCAGTCCCAATCATGAAGAATAAGACGACAATTTACAGGCGGAACTCGACATAGCAATCGTTTACAACAGGAAAACTCATCCAATACATGCATGGCTCAATGGGATCAAAGTGTTTGTGCAAAAGGAAGAATACGAAAGAAAAATATTCATAAGGTGTCTCCCAACCCTAAGGAGAGTCTTTCTTCGGCTAAGGCCCACCACCAATCCAAAGGTGGGAAGCAATGCTATTACTCCCAGCCTTTCTCCTATATCCGGGAGAGAGCAAGAGTAATTGGATGAATCGAAGCATAAGTCCTACGGCTGACCTAGAAGATACTCATATGAGTTTTATCATATGGAATTGTAGGGGAGAACTTTCCACTGAGTTTAGACGTAATTTTAGGTCTCTACTTGACTATAATAGGCCAGCGTTAGTTGTCCTTTTTGAAACACACTGTAAAACACATCAAAGTGTGAAGGATGATTTTAATTTTGATGGTATGATTGAGGTGGCTGCCACAGGCCATTCTGGAGGAATTGCTATTTTGTGGTTGGCTAATGCATTAGATGTTCATCCAGTTGCCACCACTACACAAGAAATTCACTGCCATGTCCAGGTAAAACCTTTACCTTTTTAATTTTTATTTGCTGCTATCTATGCCAGTAATGAATTAGTTAATAGACAGTTGTTATGGGATAATCTCATGTCTGTACATGATAATTATCATGGACCTTGGTTAATTGGATGTGACTTTAATGAAATCACTCATACAACTGATAAATTTGGTGGACTTCCTATAAATAACTCACGCTCTAATAAATATTTAGACTGCCTTAATTATTGTCACATCACTGATTTAGGTTTTAAGGGTAGTTGATATACTTGGACTAATGGAAGACATAAGAAGTATACTATCCTTGAACGTATTGATCGTATAGTTGCTAATTATGATTGGATTAATCAACACTCTAACGCTCATGTTACACACCTTCCCCGTACACACTCGGATAATTGTCCCATTAAATTAGAACTTCATCACTGTCCATTACCTAGGACAAAATTATTTAGGTTTGAAACTATTTGGACTAGTCATCCTGATTTTAATGATGTGGTTAAACAATCTTGGCTGGATAATGTCACATTACTTCTTGCATTTGATAATTTCACAACAATAGTACAACAATGGAACAAATCTACCTTTGCTAACATTTTTAAGCAAAAAAGAATATTCTTGCTAGATTAAATGGGATTCAGGCTTCTATCCACTATCCAACTAGTAAGTTCTTACAAAATTTAGAAAAAGACCTAATGTTGGATTTTAATAGAATTCTTAGGTTAGAGCAAGAGTTTTGGAAAATAAAATCACGTATTGACTGGTTTAATAATGGGGATTCCAATACCAAATTTTTCCACCTCACTACTATTAATCGTAGAAGGCACAATAGAATCACAACTCTTCTAGACCAGGGGGAAAATTGAATAACACACCCTACAAAAATTCTTGATCATATTTCTCTTTATTATCAAAATCTATTTACCACGCAGAAAACTATCTCAATTTCAAAATCAACACTACTTCCTTCTAATATATTAACACAGGCTGACCATGATTCCCTAATACAACCTTTACAAAAATTTGAAATACTGAATGTTATAAAGTCATTCAAGCCTATGAAAGCACCTAGTCCTGATGGTCTCCATCCCCTTTTTTACCAAAATTATTGGGACACTATTGGGGAATCTGTGATATTGGAACACATCATACAGCCTACACAATCTAGTTTTCAACAAAATAAAAGAGCTGTGGATAATGCTATCATAGTTCAAGAAGTTATCAATAAATTTCAAAAGATGAAAGGGAATAAACTTAGTATGCTTCTTAAGATTAATCTAGAAAAGGCGTTTCACAAATTAAAATGGTCCTTTATTCGTAATACTTTAGTTAGTTTAAATTTTCCAGCTAAGTTTATTAAGTTAATTATGTCTTGTATTACCACCACTACTGCCTCTATATTAATCAATGGTAGTCCAACTGATGCCTTTCATCTCACAAAGGGTATAAGACAGAGTGATCCTTTGTCACCCTATCTGTTTATCCTTTGTCTTGAAATGTTGTCTAGAAAAATCAATAATGTTGTTGATTATCAGGCTTGGAAACCCATATCATTATCAAAAAATGGGCCTTCATTATCTCATTTATTCTTCGCAGACAATATTACCCTCACCTCGCAAATTACAGCTAGTACATGTCAATCAATGGTTAGTACTATGACACAGTTTACTAATTAATCTGGCCAATCTATTAACTTTGAGAAATCAAAAATATGCTTCTCCAAAAATTGTCAACCCAATACTAGAAATATAATTTTCAACTTTTTATATGAAAGAGGGTCATAGTTTTGGAAAGTACTTGGGTTTCCCAATTTTTACAACCAAGCCTGCAAAATCTGACTATCAATTCTTACTTGATAATTTCAAAACAAAATTGGCAGGCTAGAAAACTAATTTTCTTTCTCGAGCGAGAAGACTAACATTAATAAAATCCACCCGTAACCATCTTCCAAATCACTTGATGCAATATATAAAACTGCCTAGTTATATTCTAAGCCACCTTAATAAATACCAAAGGAATTTCCTATGGGGCACAACTGTACAAAGGAAAAAATTACATCTCCTTAAGTGGTCCAAAATCACGCAACCTTTGGAACTTAGGGGTTTAGTTATACAAAGTCTTGATACTAAAAATAAGTCACTCCATGCAAGTCTTGAATGGAGAATGTTCAATGATCCACAGCAGTTATGGGCACAAGTCCTTTTACACAATTATGTACAGTCAAAACCACTACCAAGTTAAATAGCTCTACTATATGGCATAATATTATTAACGGCTGGAAATATTGTAGATTAGGTTATAAATGGAATATTACAACGGGACAACATGTTAAGTTTTAGATTGACCCCTGACTCAAGCATAATTTCATACTAAGAGACTATATTCATGGCCCTATGCCTCAATTTGAGGAAAATAAATTAGTATCTAGTTATTATTTTAATAATAGATGGCACCTAGACAACATACCCTTTGAATTACCTTTGCATATAATTTCTTTTATTAACAATATTTATATGCCTATAGAATCCACTAACTAAGACAAAATTTACTGGAACTTAACGGATAATGGAATCTTCTCAGTTAATTCTATGTACAGGTGTTTAACCACCATCAATACACCCACTGGTACATATCTTCTTAACTCCTACAAGTGGATTTGGAAACATCTCATTCCCCCTTAAATATCTTTTTTCATTTGGCTATTATGTCATAACAGACTCCCAATAGTTGTGTATCTCTCACAAGTAGGTATTACTAACTCAGCAACCTGTCCATAATATCACCAACATAATGAAACAATTCCTCATTTATTTCAAACGTCTGCTAATACCATACTTCTTTGGAAATCTCTTAGAATATCACCTCCCACTAGCACATTAGTCGTTCCTCAAAATGAGCTTATGCCTTGGGTGTACCAACTTATACATACACCTTTGCCTTCTACACCATACTATATCCCTTCTACAATTATAATTCCTTTGCATTATGGGAAATATGGCTTAAAAGGAATAAGTTGGTTTATGAACAAAAAGTAAACGATTTAAATATGCCTTCTTTGTTCGTAAAGGTAGCTGAATATTACTTTTTAACAAATCAATCTAGTAAGAAGAGATCAAAGTCTCCTATCTATATTAAATGGCATCCACCTGATTATATGTATTACAAATTAAATATTGATGGATCTTGCTGCCCGACTCTATGCACTTATGGAATTGGTGGAGTTATCAGCAACCACAAAAGCAATTGGATCATAGGCTTTGCAGGGTCTTTCAAAGAAGGCACCTCTATACAAATAGGACTTCTTGCACTCCTCAAAGGTTTAAAAATTGCTATCCAACAAAGGCTCTTACCAATCATCATTGAGACGGATGCACAAGAAATAATTGGTATGTTAAAGTCACAAGCAATGAGCTTTATTAATATTATTAATGATTGCAGGTCCTTGCTCCGACAGTTGGATAGTCCATCAGTACAAGTTATCTACATAGAGAAGAATTGTGTAGCAGATAAATTAGCTAAATATGGTGCAACGTATGTACAGTAGCAATGTCTACTTTTTGGAACACCCCATCCTTTTGTTATGTCTTGTTATGAATAAGATCACAAGGGCACACTCCACAGCAGGATGTCTCGGCAGCTTAGTAGGAATGTTACACAATCTCTCTTTGGATCATATGGTTTAGCTAGTGAGTGTAATAGTAGAACTCCCTTAGTACCTTCTACTTCCTGTAGTAGTGTTGTTTCCTAAGTAGTGTGAAACAAACAATCTAGCTCTATCTTTCTACAACGGATGTCGTCTATGCATCCAAGACTCTAAACTTATGTAAATATTTGTTTTGCTATAATATTTCCTTTCTTTCCAACCAAAAAAAAAACTTATAGTAATATATTTTTAATATCCTTTTTATACTTTACATACTACATTTTGTTGCACATATATTTTCTCAAATATTTTGCTATTCTTATCTGGAATTCACTTTATACTTGGCTTATCTTTCGGAATACGATTCCCTTGTCCACTTTATATATATTAATCATCTCATTTTAAAAATATCAAAAAATACTTACATACTTCATCTGCACATAATTCATAACATATTTAATATCATTAATGTTCGTTCTAGGGCACTTTAATCATTCTTTATTCTTTGCAATGGTTGTGAGTATTTGTTAACCATTCTTTTGAACCTTCCCTCGTTTATTTGATTGAGTCCGCAGGAACCACTTTTTGTGGATCTTGAGGAATGCCTAACACTTTTCCCTCGAGATAACTTTAACCCATACCTAGAATCTCAACGGTTTTGCAGACCATATTCAAATGTACATTACATAGTGTAGTACAAGTGTCCTAATATACCTTAAATACTAGGTGACAACTCTAAACTTTAATTAACCTCGTAGAGTACTATAAGTTGTAGTTTGTTTTGTCTTGTGCAAAATAGGGTGCAACAGTGACATCGTAACTTTTGCCAACAACCATATTCAGCACATACTAGCGGCATACACCACCACCAATTAGCAGTGTATTCCACCAGTATATGCCACCTCTAATCCTACCTTTACCACATACGTCATGGTCAGAGTGCCCAATGAGATCGACCAATATGCTGAGATGGACAAAAAAGAAAAATACAAGGAAGAGGAATCAATGCCAGAACATCTGCGAGTGTTAAGAAAACATATGAAGAATCTCTAGATTGCTCGAGGAAGTGAGAGCCTTGATTATGAGGACCTGTGTATGCATACCAATATAGACATGCCCGCAGGGTATAGGCCTCCAAAGTTTGATATTTTTAATAGAATGGGTGATCCCCATGCCAATTTAAGGTCCTACTTTGAAAAGTTGGTCGGAGCGGGAAGACAAAGTTGAGAATGAATTCTTTTATAAGGAGTCTGATATGAGAAGCGCTTAATTGGTATACCCGACAAGACCCCAGGAACCGAAGAGAGTAGTAGGACATGCCGGAGGATTTTACGAATCACTTCAGATTAAATAATAAGATCACTCCATATAGGTTAGCATTGGTGAATTTGTATAAGAAACCCTTTGAACTATTTCAAGAGTATGCTCGTCGTTGGAGATTAGAAGCTGCCAGGACCCAACCTCCATTGGTTGATAATAAGCTAACTAAGTATTTTATCTGGGACCAAGAGGGGATTTATTTTGAAAAGATGATGGGCACAATGGGTCAAAAATTTCCCAAGCTGGTTAAAATGGGAAACTTCTTGGAAGAAGTTATCAAGTCAAAAAATGCAGTCAATGGTCATGCTGCAAGTTGCTAGCAAGGCTATAAAATCTAGTTTCATAGGTAGTGAGAAGAATAAGAAAGAGGAAGTAACGACAATCGTCCCTTACTATAAGTTAAGTCCTCCTCGTCGAACCAACTCTTACCCCCACAAATTCCCATCCCTTCCATCAACCCACCTATCCCCCAGTATATAACACCCAACCATACCACAATGCTCAACCTCACTACAACCCGGCCATAGCTAATGTACATCCAAATCCACCAGGACCATATGCGTAGTTCAAACAACCGCCGAACAAAATAGAACTTCCTATGCATCCCAACCACGACAAAACTTTGAAGAAAGAAATCCTTGAAACTACACTCTAATCGTTGATCCATTAGTCCAGTTGTTTGAATGTTTGAGGAGAGTCGGACTAATATACCCAGTAAAAGGGAGAATTCCTGACCAACCCTCTAAATATTTTGACGTAACCAAGGGTGGTACCTACCATTAAGGTGTTCCTAGGCATGACACTGAGGATTGTTATAGATTGAAGAATGAGATGGAACTAATAATCAAGAGTGGATCTATCCAATGTACCCCAGCCCCACCAAATGTAAACATTAATCCATTACCGAACCATAAAAATCAGGAATCCAACATGAGTGCATTGGACGATGATTAAGACTTAAAGGGGACCATCGTCACTATCAGGAATGCGGAAGGTGCCACAATATCGCCTGGGCTAACTCCATTGATAATTGTGCAGTAGAAAACTCTTGTGATGATTCAAACATACCAAAAATGGTCCACCACCAGCACTAGAGATGAGGGGAATCGAGAATACAAAATAGTTCCATGGACTTACCAGTCAACGGGAAAAGGAAAAATGACATACATCACAACTTCTCACGGGATAACTAGGTCAGGAAGTGTTCCGCTCTAGAATAGGCGAACTGAGGGAATCCGAGTAAGGAAAAGAAGAGTGTAGCAGGAAATAGAGGAGGATTTTATGAATCTATAATGACCAGACTGGTCGTTTTGAGCTATTTCATCCTGTTCGGTAATTGGAGGTCACGAGTACTTTCACACAGTGTATTATGACTTGTATGCATTATTGGTTTGGGTTTTTGAGAAGTTCAAAAAGGATTTTTAGAAGTGACTTTCATTTGAGAAGCTTGAAGTTGAAAGAATTTACCAACATTTTACTTTTTAGTATTTGAACTCGAATTGGAGTTTTGATGGATCTGATAGGCTCAGGTGGTGATTTTGGACTTAGTTGTACGTCCGGATGTGGATCTTCAGGTCAGTAAGGTAATTTGAAGCAATTTGGCAAAAATTGAAAACTTGAAGTTTTGGAAGACTAAAAGGTTTAATCTAGAGTTGACTTTGGTGATATTAGGGTCAGAATGTGATTTCGAGAGTTGAAACAGCTCTGTTATATCATTTATGACTTGTTTACAAAATTTGGTGTTGGTTGGAGTTTATTTGATATGGTTCGAACGCTTGGTTGCGATTCTAGAAGTTCTTGAACTTCAACATGATTTTTATGTGTTCTGGCATCCGAGTCGTGGTTCTAGAGGTTATTTTTTGTTTCGATCGTACAAGTGAGTTTGTGTTATGTGTTTAGACTTGCGTGGGTATTTGGTTTGGACCCTCGGGAGGGCTTGGGTAAGTTTCAGATTAGCTTTAGATTATTTTGTTAACTTTTTGTGTGAAGGTTCTGGTTTTCTCGCATTTGCGAGGTTTTATTCGCAAATGCAACTACTGCAATTGCAAGGTAGTCATCGCAATTGCGAACATGGGCTGTTGGGGATTGGGTCGCATTTGCGAAGAAAGTACCACTTTTGCGAAGCCTTCAGAGTTTGCATTTGCGAACTCCCTATCTCATTTGCGATGAAGCCAAGATTGTTCCATGCTTCACTTTTGTGAAGGATTCTTCGCTTTTGCGAACCCAGTGCTGCCAATGCGACATCTGCAGCCTGTTAAAAGCTGGGCATTCTGAATCTTAGCTTCATTTTATAATAACTTGAACTCTAGGTCCGAGAGTGGGCAATTTTGAGAGAGGTTTTTTATATCAAATCATTGGGTAAATTCCTCTAATTAATTTTCAACTATATATTGTGATTATATGTTAGATTTAACATCAAATTCATGAGAATCTAAAGTAAAATTTGGGGAAAATTGTAAAATCTTTCAAAATTGAAAAATGATGATTTGAATGACGAATTGGTATTGAAACTTGATAATTTTTTTATGGTTGAACTCGTATCGGAATGGGTGTTATGGTTTTTTAAATTTTGTCAGGCTCCGTGGTGTGGGCCCGGGGAGTTGACTTTTATTGACTTTGTACAAATTGTATAAGGATCATAACTTTATTAATTGAAATTGTTTCATCTTGCATTGTTTGATGATTAAGTCGTCTTTGGCTAGATTGGTCCGAGCGATGGTGAGTTGGTAAAGGAAAAGATAAATGTAGTACTAAGTTGGCCCAATTGAGGTAAGTATCTTGTTTAAATTTTGGAGGGTGAGGGGGAACCACCCCCTAGGAATTGAGTTAATTGTGTTATCTTGTTATGTGAAAGCCGTGTACGCAAGGTGACGAGTGGATCACAGCATATATGTGGTATTGAGCAGTTTAGATTGTCTAGCCTCTTTCCATGCTTTTGATTAAATTGTCATAACATATGGTATCTCGTTGTTAGACTAATCTTACATGCTCTATATGATGTGGTTAGCCCTTATTTACCTCTTAATTGTAATTTGGCCCTTATAAGCCTTGGTTATAGTCATTGCCTTCATTTTTGTCTTGTTACCTCTTAAATGGTTGAGTTCTTCTATGACTACGCGCATATTTGCTTCGTGTCCAAGTTGTTGTGATTACCTGTATAGTTATCACGTGCCTTACATGTCTTGTTGTTTTGTAAAGGTTGTTGTATCCCTTTAATTTTTTCGTGGTTCTCTTGTTGTCGTATACTCATAATCTTGGTTGTAGAAATTCTTGTAACGGATTTGTCAAATTGTTGTTGTTGATTTAAATTAATATACGGGGAATCAGGTTGGACGCCGCAACAGGTGAAACAAGGTATTTATAATGTGATATTATTATTGTATGGTGTGATCGGGTTGCACGCCGCAACAGTGAAATAAGGGTGGATTATTATGGTGGAATAAGGGTGAATTATCATATTGATATTATATGATGGGATCGGGTTGCGCGCCGTAACATATTATGTTTATCGTTATCATATTGATATTTTACGGTGGGATCGGGTTGCACGTTGCAACAAGTGAAATAAGGGTGAATTGATATGGTAGAATAAGGGTGACTTATGATAGTGATATTATATTTACTTAATCATTACAAATATTATAAGGGTGGCATTGTACTGACGTCCCTTTTTCATGGGCATTTGCTAATCATTCTATTTTATTTCAATTACTTCCCCAGCTTAATCTTCTTAACCTGTTTGTGGTTTTCATTTCACATAAAAGGGAATTGTTATTATATTTTAATTTAATAAATCCTATATTAAATGCAATAGCTATTCGATGTTGAATTTTATTTGAAAAATGTTATTTTCTTCACTCAAATGATTTCTAAAACAAAATTCATCATTCTCGCAGATATCCTATTTGGTATAGAAATTGTATATTTACTTTATGATATATAAATGGAATCCCTTGAACATCTTAATTAGCAATTGACACGGATATTATGTACCGAGTAGCACGTGGATTCGCCGTGCATAATGAAATGGAAAAATGTGGGCACAAGGTGTCGTGTGTGCTAAAGGGTTGGAAGTTGTGGTTATGGTATGAGATTACGAGAAATGGAATTATTGGAATCGTGTATTAGAAACATTTTGTTTGGTTAAGTTGACATCGTTTTCCTTACTTGAGCACATTTACACTTATATGTATCCCAACTATGTTCTTGTTTAATTATTTGGTTATTTCTTGTTGCCATTCGAGTTTTTCCCCTTATCGTCACTACTCTTTTATAATTTGATTGTTTCTTGCTATTGGCATTACTTTGATATCCTTATCATGTTAGCTTTATGTCACATCTTGCTCAGGTTTAGATGTTCAGTAGGTGTCTTGACCTGGTCTCGTCATTACTCTATCGAGGTTAGGCTTGATACTTATTGGGTACCACCGTGGTGTACTCATATTACATTTCTGCACATCTTTTTGTGTAGAACCAGGTATTTTGGATCAGGTTGGTTTTGAGACTTATGCTTGGTGTGGCTGGAGACATTAAGATACACTTGCTGGGCGTTCGCAGGCTCCGAAGTCACCTTCTATTGTATTTATTTCCATTATTTCATTTGGTTCCCGAATAGTGATGTATTCATTATGTATAAATATTCCTAGAAAGGCTTATGACTTGTACTAACGGTTTTGGAATTCTAAATTGTACTGAGATTGCTATTTCGAAATTGTTCCAAGTAGTAAATATTGTTGTTATTTCTATTATTATTTGTCTTACCTAGTTTTAGAGACTAGGTTCCATTAAGACTCCTTCGGAGGGATTTTGGGTCGTGACAAGTTGGTATCAGAGCTCTAGGTTCATAGGCGCTACGAGTCATAAGCAGGTTTAGCAGAGTCTTATGGGTTGGTACGGAGACGTCTGCACTTATCTTCGAGAGGCTACAAAAATTATTAGGAAATTCCACTTCTTTCATTTCTTATTGTGCGACATTAATTCAGCTCGAAGCATATACCTTATGTTTCTTTGCATTACCTCGTGTATGATATTGCGCTCTCGGTATCAGCTATGCGCCAGCGGTTCATGACACTGTAGATAGGCTATGATTGAGCCAAGGATGCTCGAACATTGTCTCAACGTGTCGTCCATACTAAATATGGAGAGGCATTGAAATACTATTCAGTTTTTCACATGGAGGTACTACGGGTCCCAACATCTGGTTGACGAGTACGAGCTTGGGAAGGTTTAATTGGTTGACTAGTCATCGAGATCGTGGTAGGGTCACGATGTGGATGTTGATTGAGGATAATTGGTGGTATTGGAGACTATGTGGTTTGTATGGGATATCTACTCAATGAAAGGTACATCTTATCATTCAAGGCATTGAAGAAAGCGAGTTTGACTGTCACGAGAGTGGACGTGCGCTTAGTGGATGAACTGGAGTACCTTGTGATTGGTGTTGTACAAAATGTGAAGGTTAGTTTTTCGGATCATCAAATGTTGTTTTCTATGGCTTCGTGCCAAGTGGGGGAGTCTACTAGCGGCATGCAGATTGCAGAGTCAGTTATTATATCATTTTTTGCAGATTGCAAAGCCACTATCCACCCACCATGATGTTTTGCCTCCCATCTCCCCTTGGAAAGGTCTCGCCATTTGCACTTATCATAATTCGAGCAAGCTTCCAGCTTATGAGACCATTCCATCAGATCGGGAACCTCGTTCGGCAGCCAAGGGATCGCTACAAAAAGCAAAAAGGAGAACATCTTCATGGAGCTCGCCTCCACTATGGACGAAAATAGTAAAAGCACAAGTGTACCACTTACATGTGAAATTCCATTTCTAAGTAAATGGTAGAAACTCTCCAGGAATAATATCGACCGTCCGTGCTCGAACAAATCGACTCATCCACCCCCGATTCTCGTCCTCTTCATTGTTAACGGCAAGAGGCTGGGTGGATTGACGTCACAGAGTAATCAGGCCCCAGTAATGCAAAGGCTGATATAACCTGATGAGATGGCTAAGGGTGAATTCCAGCCCGACCTTATCCGCAAAGTACGTTATCATCAGCACCATCTTCCAAAGGGATGGGTGAGCCTGTGCCAAGGTAAGTTGATACCTTTTACAAAATTCGAGCACGACCCTATCGAGAGGGCCCAATGTAAAGGGGTACATATACACATTCAAGAACCCCTCGACATGAGCCATGATGCTCTCCTCCGGGGAAGGTGCCTGCAATGATACCACTCTCCCCCATCTGCAGTCTTTTCTAACTGCCTCGAGATGCTCCTCCCCTATCGAGGAGATAAACCTCAAAGCATGCTCCCGATGGCCCAAAACATTGGGAGGTCTCTCTAACGATAAGTCCCTCTCCGAGACAAAGCATCTCGATGCTAACTCACCAGACACCGGTGGTGTACAACCGACCGAGCACGAAACTAAGGATACTTAGTGTCACACCGCTTTTTTACCTCCCGAGGGATATAAGGGAGTTTTTTCAATTAAAGTGATATTATTCGAAATGAGATTATTTATTTAATTTCAGAATCGCCACTTGGAATAATTTATTTGGTGTTCCAAGTTACCAGTTTATTTTAAATCCCAAATCGAGGAAAATTTGACTTTATTTAAAAGTATGTGAAACCAGAAATTCTGTATAAGAAATTTTGTTAACCCAGGATAAGGTGTTAGGCATTTTCGGGTTCTGTGGTTCTAGCATGGTCGCTTAACTATTAATATTGGCCTAATTATCTAATTAATACACGTTTTAAACCTAATGTGCATTTTTAACTTTATAACCGCCTTTTGATTATTTTAAACCACTTTTAGGATTTATTGAATTATTTCTTGAACAAGTTACGACTGTCGTACACTTGCCATTTAGGACACACCGCAAACTACGCTACATGAAATGCACCTGTGATTCGTGATATGTTTATTTTTATTAATATTCGAAGTTGTTATGATCGGGTTACATGAAATGTACCCCCGAATTTGGGAATTAGGTATCATGACTATGCCACGGGAACCGTACCCATAGCCACGATGGTTTTTTATAAAACGCGCCTAAAGCAAGCTACGAAAGTTCAAAAGTGTTTTCTATACTAAGTTAATATTAATGTGAGGGCCATAGCTTATGGATATTTGTTTGTGTACGGCACGCCTCGATTTAGTTAAAAGAATTATACTTAATTAGGCCTAAGGATATTCTTACTTACAAATGTTTGAACTTAAAATATATAACAATTAGTTGTAAGAAAGTTTGGGGGTATATGTATTGGACCTTTAATTATTTTTGGTAACAGGTTTGGGCTAGTAGTAACCCATTGATTATTTAGTAAAGGATCAACCTTAAAGCTATGCTGGGCTTAGAATTCGGCCCAGAAGTGAAATAAATTCAAAGGCCTCGACAGGCCTGATTACTAACCAAAGCCGACTCACATTGAGCTCATATTAGGCGGGCCCAGTTACAAACAGTTGTTAGTTGGGCCTATCTACTCTTTTACATTCTAAATCTGGCCAAAACTTACACGGTTGACACAATTGTCAAAAGAATTTGCAAAACGATTCACTTTTATATAGAAAAATCATAAACAAAAATTTCACAATGCAATCCAAGTTCGAAGATTAATTTCACTAACATGATTTGCAAGACATAAATACATACATTCATACTATATATTTACAAAAGAAAATTTATAATTGAGCCAAGCTATTGGGTTTAATGCCCAGGCCCAATGGCCTGGGCCCAACTTTGTGTTACGTTCAAATAGTTCTGCGATGATAGGCTATGCAAAGAAATCATACTTCCATAAACCAAACTAACAATCAAATATAATCAAATTTGAAATTAAAACAATCCATTTACTACTTGATAGTCCACAAATTTACAATGTGCTTCTAAAAACAACTATATGTCTAAAGAAAGAATAATTTTAAGATAAGATAAAATGACATTTTTTCCTAATTCTGAGCCTTTCAGCTATTACAAAACCCTTCAGACCATATTCAACTTGCAAGAAATTAGCTGTAGGGTTGTTTCTCACAAGCCAACATTCAATTCCGGCCTTGAAGTTGCCTTATTGCCACTCTAATACAAAACAGCAGAAAAACAAAATAAAGGTTTCAGTACTTGTGGAATTTCATTTACTGGTACATTGCAAATTAAATAGTAAAGTAGGCAGAAAGAAAGAAGAAAGATTATTTCAGCAACCCAAGGTTCAAATTCAGTATAAGGTAACAGAAAATCTTCAAACTTAAACATCTCTTAAAGAAAGAATTACAAGCATTAGTGAACCAAACAAAAGGAGATCATGCTATTTCATTCCCCTATTACATCACTTCAAAAACAGGAAGTATATTTAAGAGGTGAAATCAGTACCTTGAACAACAGCAACCAAAAACCAACAAATAGAAATCAAAGGAAAGGAATCAGCTTCTAAGTACACAGCAGCTGAACTTTTTTAGATAGTATTTTCAGGGTTTTCAAAATTTGATCCTCCTTTTTCAGAATAACATAGCCTACATATATAGGCTGCCTAGAGAGGGTATAATTTTGGGAATATTCCTTATGCTAAAGTCTGAAAATAGTACAATACAACTGTCCTCTTTATCCTATTTCAACATCTTTTGTAACGACTCGGACAACTGTACCATTTCTGGAAACTTCCTCTTCCTAGATAATTTCTGAAAATTGTTCTAAGTTTCTTTTAGTTCAATTAGGACCCTACTGGTTTCTAATGATTTACAAATCAAGGCCAACAAAAGCTAAAACAAACAATGATCCAAAATTCAAATCTAAATGATAAACAAAAACATGTTGATGCAATTTAAACCTAAAATATAAGCTAATCAGTAAACAAAAAAATGCTTATTTAATTAAACCTAAATAAAAACTGAATTTAACAACACTGATGGTAAAACATAGTAACAAACAAATAAGCAAACATGGTAATGCACAAAAACCTAATAATTAACCTAATTAACCTATATTGTAATCGAATTAACTAAACTATACAACTGAAAATAATTTTCTAACAATTAGACATGTTGTGAACTGAATATCTTGTACAGAAATGAACTAGACTACTTATGATTACTGACGTGCAGAAATTAAAGAGACAAAATAAAGAAAACAAGGAAAAGGTTTAAGGAAAGTACCAAAAGGGTCCATCAGATCAACAATCTTGAACTTTTCTTTTCTTTCTTCTTCTTCTTCTTTTTCTTCTTCTTCTTCTTCTTCTTCTTCTTCTTCTTCTTCTTTTTCTTTCTTTTTCTTCTCTTTTTTTTTAATATCACTTTTCATTTTATTTAGGAGAATGAATGAATAGTTTAAAAAGGGACTTCCCTTTTTGGGTCAACTTTTGCTGCAGAACCATTTTGGTTCCTGCATGCCTTGCTTTTATTGCACCTGCTTCTTACAAGGTTGTTTTAGACTATACCAGTTTTCCTGTTTTCAAATCAAAGAACAATTTGTCAGTTTGAAATGGTGATTGGTTTTGTGACCTTGATTGTTTCAATCACTTGATCTTGGCCCAGCTCTTTCGATGAAAGTCTCAATTGCTTGCTAGTTTTCTGGAAATTGGTTTCATTTTTAAACTCTGGGGGACTTAATCTTCCTCAAATTCCACCTAATGATTAACCAGTATGGGTTTTGGCATTTTCTATCTTATTTTGCCTTTATGGTCACTTGACTTTGGTTTCCTTTATTTTCAAATGTTTGGACTCTGGAGCACCGGTCAACATGGCCAGTCGAGATCGCCTTGATTCACCTACTGAGGTATGGTACTTTTCCTTGAATTTTAGCTTTCTGTCAGATAAAACCCTGTAAAACCAATCTTGCCATCTTTTCTTTGCCTTAGTTATGGAGGGGAAACTAGACCAAAAAGAATTCAAAGAAAAGCAAGCAACAGGTAGGATAATGAATTTAAACGAGAAGTGTCCCTTTTGGGGAAAGGAAAAAAGGACTTATCTGGAGTGCATGCATACTTCAATAGACATGACATGCTTCTTGGCCTGGGTACTCGATCTGTGCAAACCATCGCACTCTCATAAAATCCTTCATAATCCATAACCGAGAAACCTTGCCAAGACTCTTATCAGTACCGATGATTGTAAGTGATTCCTGTTTTGATCAGTGGTGCCCTTTTTGTGTTTTCACCAACTAACCTCTCTCATTCTCTTCTCATCGTCGCCTTATAGTGCTCTTTGTGAGTTTTTACTAACAAAATCTCTCATTTTCAATTTCTCTGCTCACCATTGCCTTACGGTACCCTTGTGAGTTTTCACCAATAAGACTCTCTCATTTTATTTCTCTCATTTGACTGTATTAGATCCAAGTAACCAAATTCTTCCTATTTTGAACATCTTCACCGATTGATCAGAAGGACTTGAACATGATTTAGGGTAAAAAGAGTTTGGATTTAATTACAACTTTGGAACCATTCTGGCGAACCGTCGCCAAACCATTATAACTTTTGCCTTAGTTTCAACTTTGAAGGGGAATGTAGATTTTTGTTTTGTTGTAACTGAACCCGAGAGAGAGGCTACCTACATATGCTTTCGGAATCAAGTTGAACGTAGTTCAAGGAAACTTTGTTTTTTATTTTCTTCATTTTTTTTACAAACTTTTTCGGGTTCCAAAGAGGGTAATCAAAGAAAGGTAACCGACTGAAAGGGTTAGCAAAGGGTTAAAGTGTTTGGATAGCGAGAATGAAAGCCTTCGTCAACAAATCAGAGAATCTTTTTGTATCACAGAATGGTTAAACATAATACCTTTTGACGGCATCTGTATTGACAACTGTTTCAGGGTGATTTCCTTCAATGTCTCCCATGTACAACGCCCCTTTTGGCAATAATTTTCTTATAATGTATGGACCCTTCTAGTTGGGAGCGAACCTTCCTTTTGCTTCCTTGTGATGTGGGAGAATACGTCTCAGAACAAGTTGCCCCACTTCAAAATTCCTAGGCCGCACTTTTTTGTTGTAGGCATGGGCCATTATTTGTTGATACAACTGCCCGTGGCATACTGCGGCCATCCGCTTTTAATCAATCAGGGTTAACTGTTCTAGACGGGTCTTGACCCATTCATTGTCCTCAATCAAGGCTTCCATGATGATTCAAAGAGATGGAATTTCAACTTCTGCGGGTATTGTGGCTTCAGTGCCATAAACCAATAGATATGGTGTTGCTCCAACTGATGTGCGCACGATTATGCGATATCTCAACAATGCAAACGTCAACTTTTCATGCCATTGTCTAGAACTTTGAATCATTTTCCTCAGGGTCTTCTTGATGTTTTTGTTCGTTGCTTCAAGAGCACCATTAGCTTTGGACCGATAAGGGGTAGAGTTGCGATGCGTGATCTTAAATTGTCCGCATACTTCTTGTCACGACCCAAACCGATGGGCCGCGACGGGCACCCAGTACCTTACCCGACCGAGTACCAACGTAACGTATCTTTCTTATTACATCATCATATACACATGACATACGGGCCTAATAGGCCAACATAATCATTTACAAACTCAAAACATAGGCCGACAAGGCCATACAATCTTTCACGTATATGACATATGTCTACAAGCCTATAAGAGTACATAAATGTCATAAAGGTCGGGATAGAATCCCGCCATACCAAACAATACACGTCTAAATCGTAATAACCAAACAAGCAACTCCGAAACAAATGGAGTGCACCAACATCTTGCGTTGAGCTGATAGCCTACTTGGAGGGCTCTCGACCTGTCTATCGGGACCTGCGGGCATGAAATGCAGCATCCCCATGCAAAAGGGACGTCAGTACGATTAATGTACCGAGTATGTAAGGCACATAAATAAGTACATAAAAGACATGGAAGAAATATAGAGTAAATAACTTTTAGCGTCATGCATATGCGTATGAATGTCATGTCGTGCATAGGTACATGTTTCATAATATAATCAGCCTCTGAGGGCAACCCATCATATCATATCGGCCACTGTGGGCAAAATCATTATCGTATACCAGCTGATCAGGTAGTGGTGCGTATATAACGCCATAACCTTTCCCATATCCCATATACATATATATACATATATATATATACGCGTATATAACGCCGTTTGAATACATACATATATACGCGTATATAACGCCGTTTAAATCATATTTTAGCCACTATAGGTAATATCATCATCATATACCAGCTGATCAAGTGGTGGTGCGTATATAACGTCGTAACCTTTTCACATATCCCATATACATATATTTACATATATACGCATATATAACGCCATCTGGTCATAGGTCAATGCACATGTATAAATGAGTGAAATGCATGAAAAATACGTAATAATCTCAATATTTCTTCCGGATAAACTTTTTCAACTGTGTATTATTCTGAGACCCATAAACAGAAGATAATATATTATGACACATGGAAATTCAAGAACATAGATATCTCTAATACTTCTATGAATAAAGTCATTTATGGAATTTGTGCATTTGCACGTTTCGTTTGTATCGTATAGATCATGCCAAAAGAATAGAAGGGATAGTCTTAACATACCTGGGGGTAGGGAATACTCCGTATAATACTCTTGGAGAAGATTGCACCGTAGTCCCTTAGAATCGCAAACTCCAGTTGCTATTTACGTAGCCTCGTACAATTTCTTTTTGTGGAAAAATAACATTTTTTTGAATGAACTACATCAGTGCTTTGTGCACAACGCTCTAGTTTGACCTTGATCAGGCCCATATTCAGACAATCATCTTTATAATGCTTTACTCTTAGCTCCATATAGTTTGGCACTATAGAAAATACATGCGCTTGTGCCAAGATTATTACAACAATTTAAACTTAGTTAACTTAATTAACAAGAGGTGTTGGATCAATTGGGGAGAATTGAGATGTTTGACTCCCGAGCGTAAATCGATAAACTGAGTCACACTAGGTAACTAAAGAACTACTGAATCTTTCCTTTCAATTTGATTCAAATAATGTGTTGTTTGAACTGATGCGTTCAATTTTTTGGCATTACCAAGATTACTTCACGTTTTTGTAGATACTGATTAAGAATTCATAATACTTCATCTTCTTTTGTAACTTTTCCAATACCTTTGCCACATAATTAAATGACTTGAAGAGTCATTCTTTAATATGTGGCATGCTACCACGTTACTCTTTGGGATAATTGATTAAATTTATCCACTTATTAGTTAACCGGGTAATATTTCGTTACCCGGTAATTAATCTATTACCCGCATAATTGAGAATTATTCTCACTTACTTAAAATACTACTCACTTTTCACATACCTTATACACCTTACTATCATGGTCATGTGGTACCTCGTATGGTACTAGTCCATAAATACCAAGTATTTTAGCTCAGGCCGTATTTTATCTCAACATGCCAAACTTGAATGAAATATCATTTTCTTTGACTTGCTTCCCCTCTCACCTTCACGAATTTACTTATCACTTGTTTGAAATAGCATATTACTTAAAATCTCAAAATAATCTCATCCCGAACTTACATCGATTAACTTACGACGAAACTTTACTATACGAAAATGCGGTATGTAACACTTCTCTCATCAAATGACTGTTCAAATTTGTAGCATTATCCGTAATAATAGTTTTAGGGATACCAAAATGGCAGACAATGTTGGAATGCACGAAGTGTAGCGCTCTACGTTTTTAGTGGTGTCTTTGAGAGTGACTGCTTCGACCCACT
Organism: Nicotiana sylvestris; assembly: GCF_000393655.2. Lineage (NCBI taxonomy): Eukaryota > Viridiplantae > Streptophyta > Magnoliopsida > Solanales > Solanaceae > Nicotiana > Nicotiana sylvestris. Next base: position 96,949,959 of record NC_091061.1, read on the forward strand.
TTGTGAAATGTCAATGGCAACTAATATGAATATGTGCCCATTTGAAGCTTTTGGCTCGATTGGCCCAATGGCATCTATACCCCATGAAACGAACGACCCCAGTGCTGACATAGGATGTAATTCTGAAGGTGGTGCATGAATCAGGTCACCGTGTATGTGACACTGATTACACATTCGGACAAAACTGAAGCAATCATTTTCCATAGCCATCCAGTAATAACCTGCTCAAATGATTTTTTTTGCAAACACGTATCCATTCATATGGGGTCCACATACTCCTGCGTGTACTTCGTTCATGATTCTTCCTACCTCTTGGGCATCTACACATCTTAAAAGGTTCAAAATCTAGAGTCCTTTTGAACAAGACTTCTCCACTCAAGAAGAAACCAGTGGCAATCCTTCTAATGTTTCTCTTTTGGTCTCCGCTAGCTTGCTGGGGATATTCCTTTATTTTCAAGAATCTTTTGATATCATGATGCCATGGATGAACATCTGGTTCCAGCTCAACTGTATTGCAATAACATGTCTTTCCCGGATTTGGATTTCCAATGAGTCAATATGGACATTGCTTGGACACGGCAGCATCGAGGCCAAAGTAGCTAGTGTATCGGCTAACTCATTATGAAACCGAGGAATAAACCTGAACTCAACAGATTTGAACTGTTTGCTAAGATCTTCCACAAGTTGCCTGTATGGAAGAAGCTTGACATCCTGAGTTTTCCATTCACCTTGAGCTTGTCGGATAATCAAGTCAGAATCTCCCATGATTAACAATTTTTTCACATCTTGATCGATTGCCATGTTCATGCCCATAATGCAGGCTTCATATTCGGCAGTGTTGTTCATGCAGAAAAACTGAAGCCGGGCTATGGCTGGATAATGCTGACCACTGGGCAAAATCAAAATTTCCCCAATCTTGACACCTTTTGCATTCACAGCTCCATCGAAGAAAATTTTCCAAGCATTAGTGTCCTTTGGAATTACCTCAACTGAATTTACTTCCTCGTCTGGAAAGTAAGTACTCAAAGGCTGATATTCTTCATTAACAGGATTCTCAGCTAAGTGATCCGCCAAAGCTTGAGCTTTTATTGTTGTGCGGGTGACATAGACTATGTCGAACTCGGTGAGTAGGATTTTCCATTTTGCTAACCTTCCCGTGGGCACCGGCTTTTGGAATATGTATTTCAAAGGATCGAATCTGGTTATGAGGTAGGTGGTGTAGGCCACCAAGTAATGCCTAAGATTCTGAGCGACCCAAGTTAGGGCGCAGCAAGTTCTTTCCAACAAAGTGTATTTGGCTTCATAACTAGTGAACTTCTTGCTCAAATAGTATATGGCTTGTTCTTTCTTCCCAGTCATATCGTGCTACCCGAGAACACATCCAAAAGAATTCTCCAATACTATCAAGTAAAAAAATAAAGGCCTTCCCGGCTCAGGTGGAACCAACACTGGCGGATTCGACAATATTCTTTGATTTTTTCAAAAGCTTCCTGACACTCATCTGTCTATCTAATTGCCGCATCTTTCTTCAATAATTTAAAGATGGTTTCACACGTGGAAGTCAAATGAGCAATGAATCTGCTGTGTAATTCAACCTACCCAGCAGACTCATAACCTCTTTCTTGGTTTTCAGAGGAGGCAAATCCTGAATAGACTTTATCTCATGTTTGGCACAATTTTCAACAAGGATGTGGATGTTTGGTAATAGAAAGTTTTCCTTGGGGCTCGCTTTGTTCAAATCCCGATAGTCAACACACACTCGAGTTTTTCCATCTTTCTTCGGCACTAGGACCACATTAGCCAACCTTGTGGTGTACCAGACCACTCTGATCACACCTGCTTTCAACTGTTTGGTGACTTCTTCTTTAATCTTGTCACCGATATCCATTTGTTTACCGTAAAAATGGTAACAATAATTAAAATTGTAAATGGAATTCAAAAAATACGTGACCTATTCTCAAGCTAGTTGTTTGGAGCAGTTGATGCTAAGAATATGAAGTTTATGGCAAAATACGAGTTAGAAACGGAGCGATAACCAAACCTAAAGGCTTACTGTCAGGGCTTGTTTACCAAGGGGATACAGACTAAAATGGGGAATTGAACGAACCGAGAAACCTGCTGCCCGAGTGTAGGATTAGTCGATGAGGGGCCTCGAGGTCGATGTCTGACCCGATCTCGAGTTATCGGGGTCGATATCTTGCTCGGGTTCGAGGTGTTGGGGGTAGTTGGGAATGGGATAATAGTTAAAATATGATCATACAAGGCTCTCTATGATCAATATCATGCAATAAATAAAGAATAAATAAGAAAACGATAGAATACTAAAGTGGTTTCAAGCCAATAGGAACAAGCGAGTTAGAGAGAGGAGAGAGAAAGATATTATTGCACTTGAGTGGAATGGTTGGAGCTCTCTTTACAGGGTGTTAGCAACTCCCCTTTTATAGGGGGGGGGGGGAACCCAAATTTAGTACAAGATACGTTGCGTGATAAAGGAAATAGGATGGGACAACTGGCTAGCTTTATGACGTATGCATGGGCCGATGTCTAGCTGCTCAAATAGACATGATCAACCCGGGATGTATTCCTCGAGAGATTATTACATTCGTCGGGACTTCGGTCGGCATTATCCTTGGCAGGACATCGACAAATCTTGAAGGAATTGGCCGACTCGAGGTCCCGGGCCTCCGGGGTCACCCTCCGAAGCATTTTGTCAAGGAGAAATCAACCTCCCAGATTTCACCGCACACAGATAGTCTCCGCGTTTCTTAAAGGGAAGTGATAAGAAATGATTTTGACATCCCACTTCTCGGGCTATCATAATGACGACATGTTGATGGTGCAACCCCCTTTTACAAGTGTCGAGGCGTTTCGCCTTTCCGCTTCTCTAGGATCATCCCATATGTTGCTACTCTTCATTCTTTGGGGTTGTGTTATAGCTATAGACTTAGCTTCTATGAATGCATTGAATGCGCCTGCTGTTATGCTTTTCGAGGGCGGTAATGGCGTCATCGGTTACTCTGCCCTCCCCCTATAAATGGGGCTTCTTGTGGTCGGCTTCTCATTCAAACTTCCCTTGATACCCATTTTTTCCTTCTTTCCTGCTATCTTTAGTTTTTTCCATTTTGTTATATTTGAGGCCTGTGGCCTCAAGATCTTACATCATATGTGCCTTGGCTCAACTCTCAATCCCTTTTTGGTTGGGCAAAGTTGTGCTGTTGTGATGCTATTATTGTTGTTGTTGTTGCTGTTGTTTTTGCTACTGTTGTTGTTGTTGTTGCTGTTGTTACAGTTGCCATTGGCTCGGGTCGATGAGGCAGAGGGCCGATTTCCTCCGACCGTGGGAGATACTTTAGATTATGCATCGCTGCTCAAGAGGGGGCTCGGATTATACATCGCTGCTCACCCTCCTCTCTCGGCTTGGCGCGTTATACCTTTTATTTGATTCCTAAGGGGTATGGCAAAAATCATTGCTGGTTGTTGCCTCCCGGGCTGAGGCAACGTCTAAAAAAGTGGGTTCAAAATTGCAGTACTGGCGGAGCTCGTACTAAGCAAAATTTCCATCCAGCCACTTCTTGTCTTCTTCCGACCTCTCCTTTGGTATTTTGCTCTTCTCCCCTGCCTTCCTCTTCTATGTTCTTCCTTTTGAATATGCCATTCCGGAAGGATTAGGATGAGGTTCCCGAGGGGATTGATTTGGAAGATATTGTCTTTGAGGTCATACGCCTGAGGGGATGATGACGGAGATGCCGCATTTATGGAATAGGCTAGATTCTTAGGCTTTTGTTATATGAATATCCTTGGAACTTCTTCATTTTTATGTAAGGATCCCCATGCAAGCTTTTTTAACCATATGTAAGGACCCCTTGAGTGTTTTTGTAAGCGAAAATTTTTATAAATACAGAGATATTTCCTTGATTCCCTCCTTCGATACTTGCTATTTTTCTTTATGTTTTAATGCACAATCTTGTTTTGTTGTCTGTGATACTGACCTCGGATACAAATATTCTTCCCGGTCCTTGTTCGATAAAAACGGCTTCACGCGATGTCCTTTGTGGTTTCTCGAACAGGACCCAATAAGGCTAATAACCTCGGGCCGTCGGGACCCTATCTTTGCGTGGATGTGTGGATAATGTTTTCGGGCCTCATAATAATCCTTGAGAAGAAATTTGCTCGAAGACCCGTGGACTAGGGGCACCGATGACTTCATGAAGACGGTCTCTGAACAGAGGCCTGCCCGTGCTCGGACCATCCTGGATAGCACCCGGAGCTCGTTTCATATAGGTGTTTGTTAAAAAATGCCTATTTCTTTGCAAGCTGGTTTCCCTTGGCGGAGGCTTTTGAAGCCGTGTGCCAATTTGGTGAAGGAGTTGTTATCCCTTTAGAGTGTTGTCTTGCTATGAAGGAGGTTTCCGGGGTTGAGTATTACCTCGAGACTGAAGGTAGTGCTGATGGTTAGTGTTTTTGGTCGGCTTTGAGTCGTTGCTGCTCTTCCCATATGTGATGTGAGGCTGCTTTCGCCTTCCTAGGGGTCATCAGGGTTTGTTGACTCCATGACGTCGGTGGATCATGCCCTTAACGGCTGTTATTTGGAGGACGGTGGAGACCGAGCATGGACAAGTCGCTCCGCTCGGGAGCTGACTGCTGAAACAATACCTTTGGAACCTGCATTACTTGTTTTAAAAATGGAACAATACTTTTTAGGCGGCGCGCTCCGCCCTTTGCCGATTCTGCCTACGACAATACCGAATTCAGCAGTCGTGCCTTCCTTCCTCCGCCGCGCTTGCACGGGCTTTGTTGGCATCGGATGGTCCCTCAGGGACGAGGCTGTGCACCCTCCGAAGAGGGGGAGGAGTTGTAGGCTTCCGAGTTGGGGGATGATAGCAATAAATGAGATATGCGCTCATAATGCGATGAAGCTTTTAATGGGGCAAGACGGGCCTGTGCTTCTGAGGAGAGCGCATCATCCAAGCCTGCTATTTTTGGGGTCTTTGGCTCTGGAGGAGTGGTTCTTTCGACCAATTACGCCTCGGCCGAGGTAGGTTCTTCCGGGAAAAAAAGAGTTGGGCCAACAGGAGTGTGCTCGGCCATCGTGGAGGTCCGCCGACTTTATTTCGTGATGATTCAAGGCATGATTCTTCTGCTACTCGGATCTTCCCATTCTTATCAGGTTTTCTCTCGATAAGACTTCGATAGGCTCAGGTTTGAGCCGCTCCATCAAAGGGACAAACTTTGGGGGTCCCTGGATGAGGGTGAGTCCCTTGGGCTCCTTAACGATGAGAAGGAGGGGTTGAGTCGGTGCATTGGCGATTCAGGATGTATCGGAGCTCGTATTACAAGAACCTTTTAATGAGGCAGGTGACTTTTTGTGGTAAGCATTTCGCCTCTTCAACCTTGGAGGTTAGGCTTTTGCTTTTGTTTTTTTAGAAAAAGATGAAGGGTCAAGGGTACCTTAGGAGTGAAGCCAGCCAAGTCAGGAATGCTTGTGGTGAACTGAAGGTTCAAATGCAGGCTCGAGCTTCAATTTGAGTGGTCATGATTGCGAAGCTGTAGTCTGATTCCTCGAGGGCCTTAGTTAGAAATAACCGGTGTTCGAACTGATGTAGCACTGAGTCAGACCGAGGACAATGAGGGAGTGGTGACCCATTTAAAGGACGTTATTGTCATTCGAGCTGAGTTGGAGTGGGCCTCGATTGTGAGAAAAGGAATGAGGGATAAGTTCGTCGTAGAATCCAGGAGAGGCGCTTGAAGAGATCCGCGCCAGGGGTTCCATCCTCCTAGAAGTTTTTTCTTGAGTGAAGGCGGTCGAGCATGATGCTCGGTTGCTTTCTTGCCGATGCCATAGAGAGCAAGGCTGGGGCTGGTAGGCCGTAACCTTTTGTGGTAGAGCGTAGATTTTTCCATCTTGTATTTGCTGTTTGCAGAGCATGTTTGTAGATGGAGAGCGCGCCTTTCGTGCATATATAAAATAAGAGGAAACTTGAAGCTTTATATCCTTTGTACCTTTTTCCGTGTTTCCTTTGACCCGGTGGGCTAGTTTCGTCATTGGGCGGGAACCTCCTGGGTTCGGAGCTAATTGGGCAGGCCCGGTAGCTTTTGAGTGCGATTTTTTTCGTAAGTAGGTGTTGGGGCCTCTATGATTTGCCCAACAGTTCAGGCTCAATCTTTGAGCCCGATCTTGACTCGAGCTTACTGGACCCCTGGTCTCCTGTGCCTGCATGAGTGGATGATAATCGTTTTTATTTCTCTCCCTCCGGCGTTTGTTGTTTCCACTATTTTGGGTTTAGTATCTGAGTCATGTTGCGACTCAAGTTTTTTCATGCCTGCATGAGCGGAAGACGATGGTTTTTATCTCTCGCCCTTGTTCGTTTGTTGTTTTAATTATTTTGGGTCCAGTCCCCGAGTCGTGTTGCGACTCGAGCTTCAAATGACCTGCAAGTTTTTTTTCGATTTTCACGCTGGTGAAAATGGCTCTTACGCTATTTTTGGTCATTGAGACCCTTTGATATGTGGACCCAAGGCTTGCATAGTTAACTATTTTGGATCCGGTTACGACTCGAGCTCATTTTAATCCTCAAGTTGTCAATTTTCAAGCTGGCGACAATGGCTCTTATGCTGTTTGGTCGTTGAGACCTTTTAGTGTGTGGCACAGAGGCTTGTTTGGCTGGCGACAATGGCTCTTACACTTTTTTCTCATGGGCATGTTGTAGGCTTTGTTTTCCTCTTGTTAAGGTTTTATTGAAATGATTTTTCCTGACCCGACGTCTGTTCTGGAAGAACCTCGATTTCAAGTCGTTATCGACAATGTTTGAGCACCTCGGAAGGTTCTTAGGTCATAGGCTGAGTAGGTCGAAGCCTTGTAATTTGGAGACGACGTGGTTGAAGCTCGTTTGGCTGTTGAGGGAAGCCTGTTATAACCGGTTCTTTCCGAAGTATATTCGAATTAGTGGCCTACGATTTTGTTTAGCGATGGTCGGGCGTCTCGAGTCATGTTAATTTGGTTGTTTTTGTCGTTTGACCGTTGTCATATGTGTTTGGCAGGAGCCATTTTTTATCCCGAGTGATAGTTTAGGCGTCTACACCGAGGGTATGCCCTTTCGGGATTCTTACAAATTCGACGTATAGCCTAAACTTCGGGATTTTTGAGTTTCATGCCTGTTGAGGTCTTGTAGTTTGTCATGCCTATTGAGGTCTTAAAATTTTATCATGCTTGTTGAGGTTTTACAGTTTGTGTTGCTTTGTAGAATAGATCAGGTTATACTGAGTCCTCCCACTTGGGGTCTTACGGCCTCGGGTTTTCCAGTGTAAGGCGATTGACGACAGTCTCCAAGTCATCGAGTTGGCTTTATGAGCACGGAGTTCCAATCCTAGGGTCGTGCGTGTGCCAAATTGTTAATGCTAAGTCTCCGAGTATTTCAGGATGCATTCGGTGGAGGGGCCCTTGCCGTGAGCATGTTAAAATCCCCTTTTCTGGAGTACGAGATGCCGAAATATATTTTTTGTTGCCTGGCGTAAATATATACTGTTGTGTTGGATCGATCTGTATTAGATCATACTTGATCGCTTGGCAATTTCCATGTTGCCCTTCCTGAAGTTTTTGTGGTTTCAGAGTTTCGATCCGGAGGCTGTCTGAGCATTTTGAACTGCTAGCTTCCGTTCCCGATTTTTCAGGACATTTCTGGTGAAAGAATTTGTTACCTTACTTTGAGAAAGAGTCTTTTTTATTTTGACAAAAGGTATTCTTTGATTGCTGATACAATAATATATGTGTCTATGGACATGGCTCGTTCGGCCGTTTGGTCAGATACATTGCTTTCTTACAGGAAACTTACTTGACGTTTCAAAACTCCTTCGAGCTAGTAGCTTTCTTGGGGAATACCCTTCTCTATCCAAAAGTCAGCCACAGGGGAAGTTTGAGCATTTTGCGGAGTTCCCCCTTAGGCGGCTCGTAAACGTTGCCTCATTAAAAACCTTTCTTTTGGGACAAAAATTCGGTCAAAGGAAAAGAGTGCAACGGATGCATTTTTAGAGCCTTGAGGTCTTCAGATTGTGCTATCATTCTGGTAGCTCCGATCGGGTGCCTGCACAAGGGTTAGTTCCAAATTCGAAATGAAAAGGGGGATGGTCGTACCTTGAAGTGAGATATGCTAGCGATGCCTCGAGATTGGTTCTTTATAATTGCCTGGGGTGGAGATGCGGCGTGGATTTCTGTTTTGTCAAGTTCGACCGAGGTCGAATTGGCACCACGTCGTGTATTGCAAATATTTCTCTTGCCACGTGTTGTTCCCCGTAGACGGTTTTAATCCCGTCATTTGTTGGGAATTTCATCAGCTGGTGAAGGGTGGATGGTACCACTCTCATGAAGTGTATCCAAGGTCGCCCAAATAAGTTGTTATACCTCATATCTCCCTCGATGACATGGAATTTGGTGTCTTGGGTCGTGCCGGCCACGGTAACCGGAAGGATGATTTCTTCTTTCGTCGTTTCGCTTGCCATATTGAATCCATTGAGGACCCGAGTGGCGGGCATGATCTGGTCGAGCAGTCCGAGCTGTTCTATCAACCTTGACTTGACAATATTGGCCGACCTACCTGGGTCCATGAGTACAAGTTTTATCTGAAATGAATTTACAAGGAAGGAAATTACCAAGGAATCGTTGTGAGGTTGAGACAGGGCCTCAGTGTCCTCTTCGATGAACGTGAGGGCGTCTTCGGGGATATATCTCCGAGTCCATTTTTTCTGGTGATGGATATTTTTGTTCTTCTTGTCACGGGTTCCTGCAGGGCATCGGCAGCCCCCATGATCATGTGGATGACATGTTGCGGCTTGTTTGCCTCATTTTTCTTGGTTGCCTCCCTTTCTTGAAACTAGTTTTTTGCCCCATCGCTAAGGAATTCCCGGAGGTGTCCTTTGTTGAGCAGCCGAGCCACCTCCTCTCGTAGTTTATGGCAATCCTCGGTCCTGTGGTCGTAGGTGTGGTGGAACTCACATACTAAGTTGTAATTCCTCTGTGAAGGATCCGACTATATCGGTTTTGGCCATTTGGCGTCTCTGATCTTACTGATAGCGAACACGATATCTGACACATCGATGCTGAAGTTGTATTCTGATAGGTGGGGTGCATTTGTTAGTACTATGTTTTGATCGAACCTGGTCCTGTTGACAAGCCCTCGAGGGTCCTGTCCTTGATCTATCCTCCGATCATTGCGAGGTAGGTTGTTCCTTGGAGCATTTCTCCTGTCTTCCAGGTACGGCTAGTACCTTTGTTTATTTGGTTTCGATTCCTTTGCTAGGAGTCGGTTTGGGTACACTGAGTCCGAAGGGGCTCCCAACTGGTCATCCTCGGCTCTGATCTTTGATTGATACCGGTTGTGGACGTCCAACCAGGTCACGGCCAGATACTCTATCAGGTTCTGCTTTAGCTATTTTAAAGCCACCGAGCTTCATTCGTTCAGACCTTGGGTGAAGGCCTATACTGCCCAGTCGTCAGAGATTGGCGATACTCTATCGGCTCCATCTGAAAGCAGGACACAAATTCCCGTAAGAATCTCGTTCTCTCTCTGCTTGATTTTGAAAATGTCAGACTTCCTCGTTGCTACCTTGATGGCTCCAGCATGTGCCTTTACGAAGGAGTTTGCTAGCATGGCGAATGAATCTATGGAATTGGGAGCCAAGTTATGATACCACATCATGGCCCCATTCGAGAGTGTTCCTCCAAATTTTTTCAGTAATACGTATTCGATCTCGTCATTCTTTATGTCGTTGCCTTTTACTGTGTAGGTGTAGGCGGTAACGTATTCGTTAGAGTCGGTGGTACCATTGTACTTAGGGAGTTCCGGCATTCTAAATTTCTTTGGAATGGGCTTCGGGGCATCTTCCTCGGGGAACAACCTCTGCACGAACTTCTTCGAATCTAAGCCCTTGAGGATCGGGGGCGCACCCGGGATCTGATCGACCTTAGAGTTGTAGGTCTCGACCTTTTTATCGTTGGTTGCAATCATTTTCTCACCCTATTCAATCCTTTTGGTGAGGTCCTCGAGTATTTTTACTATGTCAGGGTCGGCTATAGACCCGTTATTGCTTGATCTTTCAAGTACTTGCTCGGCAGGGGGAGCTATTTCTGATGCTGCTATGCTGGGAGTTTTTGAATGGCTTTATAACTGAGCAATGGCCAACTGTTGTGCCTGCAACATTTCAAAAATAACCTGAAGACTAACTTCCTGTTCTTCCCGAGCTGGGGCATTTTGGGCTTTCTGTTGTTCGTTGTGTCGTGTGATCCTGTCGTTGTAAGAAGTTTCGTCAACCTATTTTGCATTCTGTGAATCCGCGTCCACTAGAATCGGTCCAAGCGCATTATTGGGATTCTGTGCTGGCGCTCCAGCAATCGGGACAGCCACGCCATTTTCCCCATGGTTTTCGAGGTTGTCATTCTCGACTCTGTTTACCAAACCAGACATTTTGACCTAAAATCAAGAGATCTTGGACAAGAAAAATCGTGAAAGATAACTTGCGTCTGTGTAATGTAACAACAATTAAATTTGTAAATGGGTTTCTAAAAATACGTGATCTATTCTCAAGCTAGTTGTTTAGAGCAGTTGATGCTAAGAATATGAAGTTTATGGAAAAATACGAGCTACAAATGGAGCGATAACCAAACCTAAAGGCTTACTGTCCGAGATCGTTTACCAAGGGGATATAGACTAAAACGGGGAGTTGAACGAACCGAGAAACCTGCTGCCCAAGTGTAGGATTAGTCGATGAGGGGCCTCGGGGTCGATGTCTGACCCAATCTCGAGTTTTCAGGGTCGATATCTAGCTCGAGTTCGAGGTGTCGGGGGTAGTCGAGAATAGGATAACAGTTAAGATATGATCATACAAGGCTCTCTACGATCAATATTGGGCAATAAATGAAGAACAAATAAGAAAACGATAAAATAATAACGTGGTCTCAAGCCAATAAGAACAAGCAAGTTAGAGAGATGAGACAAAGAGATATTATTGCACTTGAGTAGAATGGTTGGAGTTCTCTTTACATTGTGTTAGCGACTCCCCTTTTATAGGAGGGGGAGCCCAAACTTAATACAAAATACGGTGCGTGATAAAGGAAATGGGATGGGACAACCGGCTAGCTTTATGACGTATGCGTTGGCCGATGTCGAGCTGCTCATATAGACCTGATCGACCCTGGATGCATTCCTCGAGAGATTCTTGCGTTTGTTGGGACTTCGGTTGGCATTATCCTTGGCAGGGCATCAACAGATCTTGAAGGATGTGACCGGCTCGAGATCCCGGGCCTCTGCAGTCACCCTCTGAAGCATTTTGTCAAGGAGAAATCGGCCTCCCAGATTTCACCGCACACACCATTTTAAACTTTCTCTTCTTTTGTTGGACGGGGGGATAACCGGGGTAAGTTGGCAATTTATGTATCACTAAATCAACACTCAGTCCTGGCATATCATTATAGGACCAGGCAAACATGTCTTGAATTTGAATAAAAGTTGGATCAATGCATCCCTAGTTATTTCATCAGTGTGAATGCTTATCATGGTTTTCTTGATCTCTTCGAAACTATACAAATTAACTGGCTTAGTTTCATTTAAGTTTGGCTTAGGCATATTCTCAAATTGTTCCAATTCTCTGTTTATTTCCCTAAAAGCCTCATCTTCATCGTATTCTGGTTCTTGATTCATTATTTCACAGTTAGACAGCGTGTTAGGATCTGCGCATGAAGTCCGCAAGCATGTCATGTTATTTAAGTCTGCATTATTAGAACTGAAAGAAGAAATAAGAAAAATAACAAAATCAGAAAGACTAAAGAATAAGATTCATAAACGAAGAACTATTGATTTCATTTCATTGAATTTAGAGATAGAAGGGTTTACATTAGAATTTTAAAGATAATAAACTAAAGACATTCGAGTTACACCCTGAAATAGAAATGCAGAAAAAATGGCAAAACTGAAGTATCGGGATTCCGCCTGACTGGGAACGGAGTAGCCTTCCAATTTTAAAGCTTGGAACTGGGCCCTATATACTGCACCTCAGCAGTGCTTGAGCCTTCACCCGGCTGGACCATATCAGCCTCATCTAACATTTGCCTCATTGCCCCATAGATGTCCTCAATTTCTTTGGCCGTGAAGGTCTCATCTTCTTTCTCTATGTACCTTGGTTGAGCAAAAGCTCTGGCGAGATTCGGGACTGGCTGAGGTAGAACCCACCCATCATTCTTACATTCTTTAGCCCATTTCACGCCGTCTTCTATAGCTTGGAAACCGACACCGAAGAAGTTCTCACTGGCTGTCAAGGTGATGGGCTCTGTAATGCCTTGTAAAGATGTCCCGAGCCATTTTACAGGCTTGTAGCCATGACTGACCATCTCACTGGCAACCATGATTAATATATTGGACAAGAACGGTTGAGGACATGGGGTTCCTTCCTCACATTGGTATGCGACCACAATCTCAAAATCTTGGTAGACTATGTGCTCGCTACCTTTTTTAGCCTCTAGACATGGGACTGACGGGTCCCTGTAAATTGATTGCTCATCTTCTCCATGAACAATGATTTCTTGGTCTTCATGCTCAAACTTAACCATCTGGTGGAGATTAAAAGGTACGCCTCCTGCTGGTATGGATCCAAGGCCTTCCTAGGAGAAAATTGTAGGAGGTGTTCATGACCAAAACCTGAAATGTCACTTCAAAATCCACAGTGCCGATGTTTAGGATCAAATCAATCTCCCCTATCGTGTCCTTTTTGATGCCTTCAAATGCACGCATACAAATATTGTTGGGCCTGATCCTTTCAGTCCCAATTTCCATTCTTTGTATGGTTGATAAAGGGCAGATGTCAACCTCAGATCCACCATCCTTTAAAACTCTTTTTACATATTACCCTTCATACTTAACAGCCAGATGAAGAGCTTTGTTGTGGGCAGCCCCTTCTGATGGTACGTCATTTAGACTAAAGGAGATTCGATTGACTTCAAAAAATCATTCCGCTATTCTTTCCAATTGCTCAACAGTAGTCTCGACTGGAACATATGCCTCTCTAAGGGTTTTTATCAGCACTTTCTGATATTCACTCGAGCTTATGAGTAGAGTAAAAAGTGAGACCTGGGAAGGAGACTTTCGGAGTTGTTCAATGACATCATAGTCCATAGTTTTTATCTTCGGAAGAATTCCTCTGCCACTTCAGCAATGACTGGCTTTTTAAGCGGAAAATGCTTTTGTTTGGCATTGTTCACTTCTTCCATATTGAGGTACTTCCAAGACGGGTCACTACCGCTTTGTTGTATTTCTAGGGGATGGCAGTGAGATCCTTCATGGGCTTCTGTAGTGTGCAAATTATAACCACAGGCTCAGTAAGCCTAGGTGAAATTACCGGCCCCAAATCCACATAAATCCCCTTTGGTGTGTACATTTTTGGTACCATCAACGTGACCTTGTTTTGTTCTAACCTTTTGGGGGGACTCCACACAAACTGTTCTTTCCTGGGTACCTTGGGAACATATAGAATGGCATCTATAGGAGGTACTTCCTCGGTCTTGGTTTCCACAACCTTTTCTACGCTTTGAGGAATAGGATTGTTTTTCTTCTCATCCTTAGCTGGCTTTGCTGCCATTTTGGGATTCTTTTAAACATTGGCAATAGCAATGATAGCTTTCAAAGTCGGGTCAAACTCTGTGTCTTCACAGATCATCGGAATAACCGGCCCGCTGTTGTGAGCTGGTAATGGGTTTTTGGTTACATTGGGGACCTCTTCATCCCTTAGCACTACCTATTTTTGTTCTATCAGATTTTCAACCACCCTTTATAAGGTCCAAAAATCCTCAATGTTGTGCCCTTCTTCTCCTGAATGATAAGAACATCGAGTACCATGTTGGTAGGAGGGCGATTCTAGATTTTGCCTATTTGGAGGTACGGGCTACAACAGACCCATTTGGACCAACATTGGAAAGAGGCTAGAATACGACTTACCAATGGGTGTGAATTTGTTCTTTTTGGGTGGGTCACGGACATGGGAGTTATATGGAAAGTTCTTCTGTGGGGGATGGGGATTGTATGAAGCTTGGTGAGGAGGGTTATTTCTAGGAGGTGGAGCTCGGTTCTGGTAATACTGTTGTTGTGGCTGAGCGTTTGGCTTTGCGTTCATCACTGCATAGGGCTGAGGAGTCATGGCATACGCTGCATCTTGGTGAGGTTAATAATATTGCGGGGTGTTTGAGGAAGAACCGAAGTAACCTTGGGGTTGATGATGGTTTCTCAAACCTGAGGCCATCATTGCCACTTCTTCTTTATTTTTCCGGTTTGTTGCGCCTCCTGACCCTCTCTAGATTGCTTGAGAAGTAGCTCTTATAGCCGACTGAATCAGGATGCGACCCATTCTCATCCATTGGGGGTTTCACCCTGGCAGCTTGTTCAAGCCACTTGACGACGTACTCTCGAAAGCTCTCTGAAGACTTTTCTTGAAATTAGACAAAGAGTTTATATCTAGGGCTATGCCCACGTTGTATTGGAACTGTCTGACAAAGTCTTGGGCCAGGTCATCCCATATGTTCCAGCAGGAAATGTCTTGGTCCATATACCATTCGGACGCAACTCCGACTAGACTCTCCTTAAAGTAAGCCATTAGGAGCTCTTCTTTTTCACCCGTTCCCCTAAACTAATTGCAATACCTCTTCAGGTGAGCTATGGGGTCCCCATGTTCGTCATACATTTCAAACTTGGGAGTCTTAAAACTGATGGGCGGATGAACATGTAGGAACATGCACAAATCAGCACAGGAGGCACTTTTCTGACCACTTAGGCCTTGTATGTTCTTGAGACGTTGTTCTATGCTTTTTATTTTCTGAGTGATCTCATCTTGCTCGAGATTTTTTATAATTCTCAATTGTCCCGCAGTAAACTCGTACCGAGGTTGTTGAGGGTAGGAGTTTGTGGTGAAATGAGTAGTGTCTGATGGAAATGGTGGTATTTGGAAAGTAAAGGATGACGGCTCAAAGCTTGGCCTAGGAAATACTAGTTGTCCTATAGCTGAGGTTGGTGGTACAGTGAATATGTTAGAAGCCACTCCCAAAATCAGTGTCTGGGGGAGAACCTCAGAAGGCATTTCGGCGAAGTGGGCTGACATTGTAGGGTATCCAAGTGGGGTGTTTGGGTAATTTATAGGGACGTTGGAGGTTCCACTTGTTCTGGGATTCAGCTCGGGAAAACCAGGTATTGCGCTAGGTAGCTCTCTATCATTAGACCAAGCGTCCCACATTTCCAACATGCGGAGACGCAGTTCCCTATTCTCTTCAGCAGCTGCTGACTCTGAAGTCGGAATAACCGAAAATGGGCTATCCTCTGGGATGGAAATTGTTGGTAGATGACTCTCTAACGACATTTCGACACTTTCCTTGGATCTTGTAAAGTAAGGGTGCGAAGCCAGGTTACCACAAAACCAACCACCTTAAAAACAAAACATGGTCTCAAAGCATACATAACAAACCGATTAGTGTGAGACAATTAACACATAGGGTATCGCACTTGGGGAATGCAATGCACCTAAACAGTTAAATGTGTTTCTACATGTTTTGCAATGGTTGCGTGTCTATCTTGACTTTTGTTTATCTCCTAGGTCTTTGCATCTTTCTTTTCTTTTTGTCACTTTTCATTATTTGCTCTCTTTTCTTTGTACTCTCTTTCCTGCATTGTTTTCTCTCTTTTTCTGGTTTTCTCTCTTTTCTGGTTTTCTCTTCTTTTTTTTGTTTTCTCCTTTATCTGGTTTTCTCTCTTTTTCTGGTCTTCTTTTTTATTCGTGTTATCTAAAACCATGACCGAATCTGATGGATATTTCCTACGTATCACGATGCTGCGTAAATTAGATCATCACGTAGTTGAAGGAATAAATGCAAAAATAAAAAAATAAAAAACAAATTTTGTTTTTTTTTTCAAATGTTTTCATTAAAATAAAAACTTCTAATTTTTTCTATTACAATAACTCCATCATACCTTTCTATGAAGTGAAAAAACAGACTCAAAACAGACTCTAGAACTAAACTGAAATACAGACTCGAAAAGAAAATCAAGAATACATAAGTGCTTCCAAAACTACTCCAAGGGCCCGAGGGACATCAGTCGGTCTCGCCACGGGCCTACGTGCAAGAACTCCTTGGAGTCTATCTAGGTCGTTCATTATTTGGCGAACAAAGGTCATCACTGTGGCAAAGAAGGTGGATCTAGTCATGTCCTCACATTAATGGCATTTCATGACAATATAGTCAGTGATTGCTCTAACCCTTTCCATAATGATGCCTTTCTCTTGGAGCAAGCGTCCGATTTGTTAAGACCTAGCTTCCCAAACTTGGGTGTCATGATGGTATTGCCCCTGCAACTGTTGCATGTCCTCTTATAAACGAGACATTAGTGCATAACAATGTTCCCTCTCTGCCTTAAAGTTCTTTGCTTGTTAGCCATTTCAATATCGAGTGTAGTTAGATTTTTCTTCATGCTCACGACACTCTATCATATTTCCCTTTTAATTGCCGAACAAACTCTGCCCGTTCCTCTGCGTTCTTCACCAACTGTGCCCGGGCTCTTGCCAGACTACCTTCGAATTTTTCCAAATCATTTCCGTACTCACATATTTTCCTCCTAAGACCATTTATGAGTCTTTCATCTATTTGGCTCCTTTCTGGATTCTCAGTAGTTATCTATATTCTTTGGATCTGGGCTCGGAGGACTTCATTTTCTTGGGCCAACTTCTTCTTTTCACCCTTATCTGCAGCAACTTGTAAACCATTATCAAATTTAGGGTCACTAATTTGCCTTTGTAACTTGCTTATGGTGGCCCTATATTCATTTTCTTTGGTCAGCCAGACCCATTATTCTTGCGACGCTTAAACAAATTCCTAAATATAAGGCCTTTTGGTTGGCCTTTCAGGTTCAGAACTTGCATTGAACTTCTTTCTATACAAGCAAGATAACCAGGAGAGACCTCGCCTCTAGCCAAGTCACGTACTCGGGTGTTTGCTGTCAAATACTAGCCCTCATTCCAAATGTGATGAACCACTTCTTCATGATATTGACCATCAGAGTGGATCTCAATTGCATGAACACTAAGATCCACATCTTGGGGAACTACCTGACATCTTCCCAACTGCATCAATACCCGGTATGGGGCATAAGCCTAGATGCCTCGAAGTACCATTAGGAGGAAGTAAGGACCGCTGGCAGGCATGTACACAATTTGTTCAGCAGGAAGCCAACCAAATTCCCACTATATTTGTCCTACAATTAGGGAACGAAAGCGGGATATCCAATCTCTAACCTCTTCTGGCATTTTGAACCCTGAAACTCTTATGTCAAACACCTCAATGCAGCTTTTCCCTATAGATCTGTAATTCATATATTGAGGCTGATGACACAGATTCTCAAAAATCCACATTTGTAATAGTAAATTGCATCCTTCGACAAAATTTGCCCCGGCTTTACAAGTCGTGAGAGCTCGAAATATTTCAGATACTATCATGGGGGCGAGGGTGCTCTTGGCATTGGTAATCAAGGCTTTGATGACTCCAGCTACCCACATATAAATATTATCGTTCTTCCTGGGAAACACTAGAAGACCTAAGAATTCCACTATGAAAGCGAAGCATCTATGCTCTTCCCACTTTGACGGGTTATCTCAGCTACAGATTCCACTTTTCGGATTGTCAAATCCTCTTACATGCTCGTACTGCTGGTATATGAAGAATAGAGAGGAAAACCCAGTTGTCAGGTCTGCATACTAGACTTGCCTGCTTATTTTTAACAAATCCAGAAATATGTGAGGGGTGACGGGCCTTGGAGCGACCAGGTATTTATGTCTTAGACCCTAGGTACTCCCAGCATAGCTCGCTATCTCCTCTAAAGTAGGTGTGAGTTTGAAGTCCAAAAATGCAGAACATTGTGAGTTGGGTCCCAAAATATAACCAGTGTTTTTATTATGTCTCCCCTAGGCCTGATCTTTAGTAATCCAGTGAGCGCCCCTAAGTAATGGTTGACCCTGTCTCGTCCTTGCTTACCCAGGTCCTCCCACCACATATGTAGTTCCAACGGAATCTTGGTCATAACCGTCATTAGTAAATTTTGACTCGTGCTCATTCTGCACATTTAGTATAAAGTGATTGATTTAAAACAAAGTGGAATTTATTAAAACTGATGAAAGGGGTCATTTTCACAAAATTCTAAGGTAAAAAAAAAAGACATGGCCACTTTTGCAAATACGGCCCTTCAACACTTTGAAAGGGGAAGATTTTAGGGTTGTGCTTGCTAGGTGACCAAAAATCGACAAAGAAATTGTCGATGGCTTTTTTTTGCAAAAATGGCCTTCCGGCGCCCATTCGGGACGTTCGACTATTTAGACAAAAAATGGCATCACCCACTTTATTTTATTTTTTTTCAAGCAATCCACTAGGCGATGTGCCTAGGACTATTTTTTATATATCAATAAAATAAAAGAAAATATACTATCAGGAGGTCTTACGATATGAAAGAAAAAAAACTTGATAATTACATGAAACCTATAACCAATGCTAAGTATTAAACTCAACACTGATATCACAAAATGAATACAAACTAAATTAAACAAATGATGCCTACAAATTATCCGATGATTAGAGAAATAGCCTTTGTCTTCTTGCAAATATAGCACTGTCACTGTGCTAGCGCTAAGGGTGTCCTTTCTTTGATGTTGTGATGCCATTATTTATGCCCTTCTATTCATATGATCCCTATTATACTCTGAGTACCAGTGGTATATGTATCTGCATTCCAAGTTCACTGCCCAAAATTGTCCGCGTACCTCATTTCTGCACTCATTTCTGCATGATCTCATCGTATTTTTCGTTGAGCCTAAATCTTGAGTCCCTTCCTGAGATGTCCTACTTTGATTTTGTGCTGGAATATATACCCAGTGTGGCTCTAAACTAAATGCTAAATGCAGCCAACTTTGCCCTGTCAAGTGCCATTTCCAAACCTTTTTCACTATGGTGTATTGAAGCTCAACTTCGTTAATGCGCCCTGTGAATTGCTCTGACCTCCTTGCCAGATTTGATCTATGGGATATTAAATTGAAGAGCTGAATGTGAGTTACGTTCCACAACTCAGCCATTTTACCCAGAAATCTTTGCCGGTCCCATTTGTTCGCACAATGTTGTATTGAGAAAACTGGGCAATAGAGTTGCCCCTTCCAAGCCTTGTTGCTATACTTATGCTCATACTTGAGTCCCCTTTAATGGAATGAGTACATCGTACTAATACCACCAGTTGAAGGTTCATCAATATATGAGGCATAGCCACAGTAACGTTTCCTGCAAAAAAAGAAAACCTCATTAGTGAAAAAAGTCATCATCATGTTCTTCTCCAAAAGTATTTGAACATAGTTGATGGCTTTGACAGTTCCTTCAAAACTTAGTTATTCCTCAATGCTTTTTTCTTGGTTCCCTGTATGTTCAGTTGTTCTTTCTACCGAAGTTGTTCCATACTATCCATTTCTGGACAACTTTCCTATCAAAGTTCCTGCATATGCATTACTCCAATGTACCCTTACCAACTTTTCATAAGGCCCAATTCTCTTATGTATTTTGGGCATCTTTGCTTCATATTTGTTGCTTGGAGCCTCCTTTTTTTCTAATATACTATCTTTTCTATTATAGTTGCTCCAAAATCCTGAAGATTGTAATTGAAACTGCCCAATTCTCTTAAACTTTCTGGCATTTTTCTCAACCTTTTTGTCTGCTTCTTTGGTCTCACCGCTGCTGTGCTATTGTCTATTTCCTTGGTATGAATGTCAGGCATTAATACCCCCAAAAGGACTTTCATTAGACCATAGAGTCACATCACATACTTCTTTGTGATTAATAGGCCAACCAGCTTCTCATTCCTTTGATTTGGCTCCCTTAACAATCTTGAGAAGTCCAGTACAAGTTCTAGCCTGCAGGTGCTACCATTGTTGAGTATATTGGTACTCTGCATTGTGAGACTCCTTGCTCCTATGCTTATTCCTATCTCCAATTCCCTTCCATTGTACTGAGTACTAGGTACTAGTACCACCAATTGTAAATTCCTTGAAGAATAGGGCATAGTTACAGTATCTTTTCCTGCAAAAAAGAACCTAGAGTTAGTGTAAAAAGTGACCTTCAAATCCTCCTCCCTTAGGACTTGGATATGTTGATCAAAATTATGCTTTTGTCTACTGCTTCCTCCTTTATCTTCCCTCCTCAATTCTTGGCTACTTTGACCCTGAGATATGGACATTGCAACTTGTCTTCATTACTAACCTCCTACCAATTGAGTCCAGTTCCCAAAACTCTTGGCAATCTATATCTCCAGAGTCAAGAGCATAGTTGGCAAGATGGTCAGCTAACTTATTTCTTTCTTTGAAAATGTGAGACACCACATGGTTTGTACCTTCTAGTAGATGCATGATCTCTTGTACTTCATCGGCTATGCACTAAGGTGGCTTCCACTCCACAATAATAATTTTCTTCATTAACATAGAATCTGTTTGGATACCCACATGTGTATACTGTAGTGATCTGTAGAATTTCACTGCTTCTACAATAGTCACTGCCTCTGCCACAGTGTTTGTGGTTTCATGAATTTCTTTCCCCAATGCAAGTATGATATCCCATTTTTAATCTCTTATGCAATAACCAATTGCACTTCTCCCTGGATTCCCCCTTGATGCACCATTTGTGTTTACTTTAAGCCACTTTTCACTTGGAAATTCCCATAACAATTTGTCTACCTTCAGTCTGGATGTGTAGTTCTCTATCATGGTTACCAGATCTTGCCATTTGTGAGGAACAGAACCTATTCCTGGTTTTCTCACTTTCACTAAGGCTTGCAATGTAGATGATACTTGATAGATCACTCTGCCTGTTGATACTGCATCCCCATATTTCATATTGTTCCTTCTTTTCCAAAGCTCCCATACAATGTATGAAGGTAGTTCTTTCATGGTAGGTTTAAGTCTGTGACACACATTTGCAGTCCAACATTTAATAATTGCCTGATGCACTGTTAGGCCCTACAATCCAATTCCAGCCCTTGTGAGAAAGTAACTCCACACATTTCTTGTAATATGTGATTTGAAAAACAAATGTTGTAACGTTTTTTCTTGTGGTTCAGTACAACACCAGCATTTTGATGTCGTCAAGTAGCCTATCCTTCTCATAAAGTCATCTAATGGTAGTTTTCCCTTCCACACTTTCCACATAAAGAATGCAATTTTAAATGGCAGCCCCTTCACCCAAATTATCTTATATGCTATTCTTGGCTCATCTTTCCTTCTCATATACTCCCAAGCATATTTAACACTAAAGAATCATCTAGTCTCCAACATCCAATAAGGAATATCTAGTTCATTTTGCATCAGTTGTGGTTTAATCTTTTCCACAATGTGCATTGCATACTCTTCAGGTAAGATCTCCAGTAATCTATCCACATTCCATGCCCCTTCCTCAACCATATCTAACACATTGTGCACTGAATCATCCACTCCAAAATCATAAGGAACATTGAAGTAAAGAGCCCCTAGTCCTGTCCAGTTGTCAAACCAAAATAAGGAAGATCCCATTTTAGGATGCCAACCTATTTATGTTCTATCAACTCCCTGCATTCTAGCATTTTCCTCCATACATGCGATCTTTTCCTCCATGGTAAAATGACTAAATTCAATTTCTTGTAATATTTCTGGCTCATGAATAAGATCCATAGACTTGGTTTTGTTCCATAATTCCACCATAAATTAGAGAACAAGGCCCTTGAAACATCATGTAGTGATTTGAAGCCTATCCCCCTTCTTCAAATGGCATGCATAATATATTCAACGATGCCTAATGTCTGTTAGATCCCCCAACTGAACTGCTCCAAAAACACTGCGCAAAAAATTTGTGCAATTTATTTATAATATTTTTTGGAAGGTTGACTGTTGACAGCAAGTGCATGGACATGCTCTGCAGTACATTAGCTATCAACAGTACTCTTCCTCCAATAGATAACAACTTCCCTTTCCATATTTGCAGCTTGTCCAACACCTTAGTGATCATGCCATAATAATACTCCATTTTTCTCCTAGCATAAAAGATAGGACAGCCTAGGTATATGATTAGGAAATTCTGCCTTTTGATACCTGTGATTCTTTCCACTTTCAGAAACACTTCTTCATCTGTTAAATGATGCAAATAAACTGCAAACTTGGCCTTGTTAACCAGCTGTCCAGATGCTACTTCATAAGCACTCAGTACTTCCATTATCAATCTTAGAGATGTAGCATCAGATGAGGAGAATATGATGGTATCATCTGCATATGCAAGATGATTGATTTTAGGACTCCACTTGGGTAAGCCAAAGCCACAAAAATATAGGTTCAGGTGTATATCATTTAAACACCTCGATAGGGCCTCAGCAGCTAAGATGAATAAGGTAGAAGACAAAGGATCCCCTTGTTTAACACCTCTTGAAGATTTGAAGAATCGATGAGTCTGTCTATTTATGAGCACAAAGTACCAGTTGTTTGAAATAATTCCAAATATCATTCCTATGAATCTCTCTGCAAATCCCATCTTCCTCAGAACCTTAGTCAGAAATAACCAAGATAGCCCTATCGTATGCCTTAGTCATATCAAGTTTCATTACCACATTTGGCCAAGCTTTTGTTCTAAGTCTTATTTCTGTAATGATCACCTGTGTGAGCAATACGTTTTCAACAATGCTTCCCCCCATTTATGAAGCCTTCTTGTTCTTCAGAGATTATACTAGGTAGCAGACCAACTAGTCTATCGTGGATAATCCTCGATATCACTTTGTTTGTAAAGTTACTAAGGCAGATAGGCCTCAGGACAGAAAATGTTGATACTTCTTTCTTCTTTGGAAGTAACACCAGGTTTGTGTGTGTGACACATTTTGGCAATTCATGTCCATTGAAAAAGGCTCTTACCATGTCAACAAGTCTTCTCCAATCATCTCCCAACATGTCTGAAAGAACCTACTTGTGAATCCATCTGGTCCTCCTGCACTATTTCTATTAAGTCCAAAAACTGCATTCTTGACTTCTTCCTTTGATGGATTCTTTATCAGTTCTGCATTTTGCTCCCTACCCACTAGTGTAGGAACATATTCAATGATGCTAATTGTGCTAGGCAATGTTACTTCTATGAATTGATCTTCAAAGAACTTAACAGCTTCAGCAGCAATTTCCTCATCTTCTTCTAGCCACTGACCATGACTATTTTGAATCCTTTTGAGTTGCAATCTCTTCCTTCTACCCATGACTTGAACATGAAAGAAGTTGGTGTTTCTATCTCCGTCCTTAAACCAAGTCATTCCTGATTTCTATTTCCAGTATTGTTCCTCCAAAGCAACATACCTGATCAGCTCTGCTTACACTTCTGCAGTCTTTCTCTATTTTCCTCTGTAGGCCTAGCTTCAAACTGTGCTTCATGGACTAAGACTACTTCTTCCATTCTTGAGATTCTCTTAAAGATGTCACCATATGTAGCTCTACTCCACTCTGATAATGCCTTTTTTTATCTTTTTTTAACTTGACATTAAATATGATAAATGGACTGGCACAAAAGTCTGCTTGCCAGTTCCTCCTTACAACTTCTGTAAATGACTCATGCTCAGCCCAATAGTTGAGAAATCTGAAAGGTTTATTAACTGGAGCTTCCCCTATATCACATTTTAATTGCATGAGGCTAGGATCTGAACCTATCTTTGACAGATGAGACACTTCAATTCCTGGAAATGTTTGCTAAAAATCATCATTTGCTAGACATCTATCCAGCCTTTTAAAAATACAGTCCTCTTCAGCCCTCTCATTCCACCAAGTAAAGATACTGCCTTTAAATCCAAGATCATGCAGATTGCAAGTGTTTATGCATTGTCTAAATTCATCAATTTCATTCAAGGACACTGGTAATCCCCTAAATTTTTCTTCTTCATCCCAAATGACATTAAAGTCACCTCTTACTAGCCATGGTATAGTCATGTCCCTTGCCATTGCATACATAGAATCCCATAACTCTATTCTCCCAATGGCATCACACTTAGAATAGACTAAGGTAAGGACAATCTCTATATGTGTTTCTGTATGGAACAACCTTAATGTAAGCTGATGTACCATGTCATACATGATAGTAACATCAAATACTTCATCAATGAACACCCAAATCTTATTTGACACATTTGAAATTGCTTGTGCAAAACCAATCTGCCTTCTATATCTTTCCATTTTTCTAGCTTGTTGCTTAGGTTCCATTAATCCAATAAACTCACAGTAATTTTGCCTATGCATTTTGACTAGCCTCTCAAAGGCTTGTTGTGTTTTAACTGACCTGATGTTCCAGATAAGAGCATCCATTATTGATTGATAGATTTGGTTAGAGTTCTCATTGTTTGTACACCACCTGTAGGAGCAGTAGTATTGTCTTTTTGCTGTTTCTTCCTGCCTTTTGCTATAGATTTTGCCTTTTCAAGATACCTGGGTGATAGATCCCCTAGCCTTGCTACACTCTGAAAATTCTGGACTGTTGATTCTTGATCGATGTCTCTGCTAGCTCTTTCCACCTCATCATTTGCCACATTGGCCTCCTTCCCTCCTACTGTATCCAAATATTTTTGGTTTTGGAATTTAGGTATGAAGGCATGTACCTCTCCTTTCTTTATTAGCTTCAGCTGTGTTTATTTTAATGGAACAGTATTTTCTGGGGCACTTGAGGTTTGTTTTGTCTGTAGCTCATTCCCATCATTTACAGACTGTTGTTGATTGTCTCCAGTGATTTTGTTTTGAATAGCACCCTTCTGTGTTCCTCCTGGATCCCCTGCCTCTGTACTTATTCCTTCTGCAATTTCAGCACCATGATATGTTGCACCTTCCTGATTGACTTTGTTTGTTTCTTTTCCCTTGACTTCTGTGTTAGCTTTATTGGTGTTGTCATCATCTTTGTTATTAGTTGTAACAATGAGGTCCCCATTTACACTTTGCTCTTCATTCTCTCAATCATCATACGTTGATTCCTCATCATCTGGTACTCCCTTTGGTACCTCATCTGCATCTGAATCTTCCACTCTTTGATTTGACCATAATATGCCCCCACTCCATAGAACTCTCTCATTTACTTTAGGAAAATATATCCCATATGTCTGTTTTGCAGGAGTGTTAGCTAGCTCCTTATCCACCAATGTGTCCTGTGATGGGATCTCTTAGTAAGAGGTATCAACTGTACATTCATGTCACCTGCAGTTACTTTGAAAGATCTTTGCACCCACTATGTTGTTGATTCCTTGCCATTAGGTACTTCCTTCCCATTACCTTTAGGGGTTGTAGCCACTCCTCCATTAGTTGATTCAATCCTTGCTAATTTGGGATTAAAGGCTGGGGCTGCAGGATTTAAGTTTCCTGCAGTGTTACCTTTTGTCTACTTCTGTGTAACACCTTTATTTCCTGTTGCTGGTCTGTTATGACTTGGTTGAGTTGATACTAATTCCAATTGATCGTCTATTTCCTCTTCCTCCTCTACCACCTCTAATACTACAAATTTGTTTCCCACTTGAACCTGATTGTTTTCTGCACTGTCTACTGGAAGTAGCTCCTTTCCAATCTTCCCTTGTCCTCCATTATGTTGTATTGTGTTCCCATCCTTATCACCTTCATTAGATACTTGATTGCCACTCTTCTGAACTGGAACTATCTCATGTCCAGTGATTCCTTGCTCAGACTAACGGATTCACCACATTCCTAACTCTATTATCCCTTACTTCTTTCCACTGTTCCTTCGCATTGCCTGTCACATTACCTACCACTTTTCCACTTGATAGGATTATTAGAGATTGTTGTTTATCCTGCACCTGGTCTTTTCCATTTACAACTTGCTTTAAATTCTCCTTCTCCACATACAACTCTGGGTGCAATCTCCAACATTCAAGTTGATCATGACCTAGTAGCTTATAATTCTTACAGTATTTAGGTAGCATATCATACTGTATTTTAACCCATTCAGTCCTAGTAGCTTCATTCACTATATCCATCCTCACCTTCTTAGGCAAGTCACCAAGGAGATTAACTAATACCTTCACCCTTGCACAACTAGGCCTGGTTTTGTTTATAGTAGCCATATCCAGGTGCAAAGGTTCGCCAACTGCTGCTGCCAATGAAAGTAAACATTCTTTCACAAAAAAAGGTAGGCAACAGACATGGGAATAAAATTTAAGCCATAGCCTTAAGAGTTTCCTCACCAGCCTTAAATTTAGAGTCATAAATTAGAGGCCTAAGCTGGTACTCATACCCATTCTTGTCCTTGATGTAATGAGCAGACTTCGATGTGAAATTTAAAAAATCCTGCCATAATGTCATCCTTATTAGCACATTCTTGTCTCTTAGATAACCAATGTTACATTCACCCTTAATACCACATTGGATTGGTACTAGTCGACGTAGTTGTTGTAGGTCAGGCCATCCATATAGTAGTTTTCCAACTATAGCATATTGAAGTCCTTCGATCACATCCATTCTCTCAATTGTTGCTTCTGTATACTTCACAACATGCTCTCCATTCAACAAAGTAGGTCTACGCAACTTAGCTTTCTAACTAAGAGACCAAATGTTCATTTCACTCCAGAACTACTCCGAACCCAAACCTTCCAACTCGATACAACTTAACACAGCTGAACAACTCATAAATAAGCATAGATGGGGGAAATGGGGCTATAACTCTCAGAACGAACGACCGGGTCGTTACATCCTCCCCCTCTTAAACAAATGTTCGTCCTCGAAAGAGTCTAAAAACATACCTGGAGTCTCAAATGGGTGAAACCTTCAACTATAACTTCTCGTTACATTCAAATCATATGAACTCATCTCACGGCTACATTATACTCATCACGCATCCATCCAGCCACCATTTCCACTAATACGGACACTACCAGACATATAGGTCCACAAGCACGCGCTCACATAATCAACATCTCAGTGCTCAATCTACAGTCAAAACCCGGCCTCAAGTCTTCCAGACCGGCCCAACATCAACACACAGAAAGCATATCTCGCACCTCATCCAGGGAATCACAATCCGTCAATGCATAACTAATATCGAGCGCTCATGTACGCATACGAATGCGTGGAAGGAATTCAAAGAGTTACACTTCAAGCTGAATCAATACCGTACAATAAGAAATAAAGAAGATGAAGTTTTCCTAAAGGTACTGCAGCCTCTCAAAGATAAGTACAGACGTCTCCGTACCGATCCGCAAGACTCTACTAAACCCGCTCATGACTTGTGAGACTATGTAACCTAGGCTCTGATACCAACTAGTCACGACCCAAAATCTAATCATGGTCGTGATGGCGCCTATCGTGTTACAAAGCATGCCTATTCCCAAAATATTACTACTAATTTGATTATAAGAATTTAATAAATATTTTCAATAATTTAATTCCTTATAAACTAAACCAACTCTAACTATAAATAATATAAAATATGGAAATGAGTTTCAAACAACGGGGTATCACTAAGTAATGAGCATCTAAAACTATAAACTAAGATATATAAACTATCTAACTGTCCAAAAGAAGAAATGACAAAAGAAGTAACAAGGTCCTGCGGACGCTGGCAACTACCTTGCAACCTCCACAGATAGCCGGCCTGAAATCAATGATAGCCGCGCTCTAACTCACCTGGATCTGCACATAAAATTCAGGGTGTAGTATGAGTACAACCACCTCAGTAGTAACAGAAATAACTAAGGAACTGAGCAGTAGTGACGAGCTAAGTAAAACAGTCCAATTATTTATTTTCACAATTTTTAAAAAATAAACATGAATAAATAGGTAAATTCCATAACTTAGTAAATGCCACATTGGCTGAACTTCTAGATTTTGCTCGTGCATGGCAGTATTTAGCGTACATGGCTTTAATAACTTCGCATAATCCATGGGTTGGGGTGTGTTATTTGATATTGTGGGGGGTTGGGCTATGTTAGGGGGGTGGTTGGGGAGGCAGCGCAGCCATAGTAGGAGGCTGGCCACCGGCAAAATTGGCCATGGCAGTGTTCGCGAGAGTTGTGCGCAGCAGTCTTCTCCAAATCGCCTATCGCCAGATCTAGGGTGTCTTTTTCTTTGTAAATACTTCTTCCGTCTAATCTACCCACTTTATTTATGACAACAAAGACAATATTTTTTTTTCAAATTTTTGGATTATTTTTTTCCAAAAGCGGGGCTGGACCTGATGAGGGTTGCCTACGTATTCCACGTCCGGTGAGAACCAAACCCACGTAGTTCGGTCAGTTTTGACGTAACAGAAAAACATGGAATTTTGAAATAATTTTCCCTTCTTTTCTTTTTCCTTTTTCCTTTTTCTCTTATTTTTTTTCAAAATTTCGGCAAAATTTCAGTATATTTTAGACACCAAATTTTTCAACAACGGGCAATTATCTCTCTCATACCTCAATTTTTTTTAATTTTTCTCCCTATTCTAAAAATCGGTCCACATGCAAACCGAGACAAATAATTGTACAAGTAGCACATAAGATGCATCAGGATAGTCTTTTTAATTTGGGTACACCTGTCCTAGATGGAACCAACCCCTGTGTTGAATCCCCAAAGTCAAATGTATATGATGTAAACAAGTGTTCCTACTAGGGATCCGGCATAAGGCTGAGTTATTCTAGGTTTAAAACCTCGGTGTATTGTTCTAAACTTGGCTTACCCGAGCGGACAACTCGAGCCGAGGGGGGCGGCGTACCGGTAACCAAAAGATCATCCGGCTTTGCAACTTGTCCGAACCTCGTTCTAATTTAGGGTATGACACTAACAGACGAGAAAGGTTTTGTAGCAGTTTATATACAGTTCAAATAATATCAAAGCGGTAAAATGCGACATTTAGCACATTAGGCCCAAACATGTAAAAATAAGATAATAAATAAATTCAAGTATAACAGTTATTCTATGCTCGAATTCTTGAACCCTGAACCAGAAGTTCTAGGTTGTTTATCCCCAGTGGAGTCGCCAGAGCTGTCACAACTCCTTTTTACCACCCAAGGGATATGAGGAGTTTTTCCAATTAAAGTGACATTATTCGAAATGGGATTATTTATTTAATTTCAGAGTCGTCACTTGGAATAATTTATTTTTTGTTCCAAGTCAACGATTTATTTTAAATCCCAAATCGAGAAAAAATTTACTTTATTTAAAAATCTGCGAAACTAGAAATTCTAGATAAGTAATTCTGTTAACCCGGGAGAAGGTGTTAGGCATTCCCGAGTTTCGCGGTTCTAGCACGGTCGCTTAACTATTAATAATGGCCTAATTATCTGATTAATACACGTTTTAAACCTATTTTGCATTTTTAACTTTATAACCGCTTTTTAATTATTTAAACCGCTTTTAGGATTTATGAAATTATTTCTTGAAAAATTTACGATTGTCCTACACTTGCCGTTTGGGACACACCGCAAACCACGCTACATGAAATGTACCCATGATTCATGATATGTTTATTCTTATTTATATTCGAAGTTGTTATGATCGGGTTATATGAAATGCACCCCTGAATTTGAGAATTAGGTATCATGACTATACCACGGGAATCGTACCCATAGCCACGATAGTTTATTATAAAATGCGCCTAAAGAAAGCTAGGAAAGTTCAAAAGTGTTTTCTATACTAAGTTAATATTAATGTGAGGGCCATAGCTTATGGATTTTTGTTTGTGTATGGAACGCCTCGATTTCTATAAAATAATTACACTTAATTAGGCCTAAGGATATTCTTACTTACAAATGTTTGAGCTTAAAATATATAACTATTAGTTGAAAGAAAGTTTGGAGGTATATGTATTGGATCTTTAATCATTTTTGATAAGAAGTTTGGGCCAGCAGTAGCCCATTTATTATTTAGTAAAGGATCAACCTTGAAGCTATGCTGGGCTCAGAATTCGGCCCAGAAGTGAAATAAATTTAAAGGCCTCGACAGGCATGATTACTAACCAAAGCCGACTCACATTGAGCTCATATTAGGCGGGCTCAGTTACAAACAGTTGTTAGTTGGGCCTATCCACTCTTTTACATTCTAAATCTGGCCAAAACTTATACGATTTACACATTTGTCAAAAAGAATTTGCAAAACGATTCACTTTTATATAGAAAAATCAGAAACAAAAATTACATAATGCAATCCAAGTTCGAAGATTAATTTCACTAACATGATTTGCAAGACATAAATACATACATTCATACTATATATTTAGAAAAGAAACTTTATAATTGAGCCAAGCTATTGGGTTCAACGCCTAGGCCTAATGGACTGGGCCCAGACTTGTTGAAATATGGTTTTCCCCCATCTGGGCTCAATCGCAAGTCTGGCCCAACTTTGTGTTACGTTCAAGCAGTTCTGTGATGATAGGCTATGCAAATAAATCATACTGCCATAAACCTAAACTAACAATCAAACATAATCAAATTTGAAATTAAAACAATCCATTCACTACTTGATAGTACACAAATTTATAATGTGCATCTAAATACAACTATATGTCTAAAGAAAGAACAATTTTAAGATAAGATATAATGACATTTTTCCTAATTCTGAGCCTTTCAGTTGTTACAAAATCCTTCAAACCAACTTCAACTTGCAAGAAATCAGCTATAGGATTGTTTCTTACAAGCCAACATTCAATTCCGGCCTTGAAGTTTCTTTGCCTTATTGCCACTCTCATACAAAATAGCAAAAAAACAAAATAAAGGTTTCAGTACTTGTGGGATTCCATTTACTGGTGCATTGCTAATTAAATAGTAAAGTAGGCAGAAAGAAAGAAGAAAGATTATTTCAGAAACCCAAGGTTCAAATTCAGTATAAGGTAAAGAAAATCTTCAAACTTAAACATCTCTTAAAGAAAGAATTACAAGCATTAGTGAACCAAACAAAAGGAGATCATGCTAGTTTATTCCCCTATTTTAAACTCAAACAATAAGATCTACTATATCTATAACGGGTTAATCACCCATCATATGAAACTCATTCAGTATACATAACTTGCAAATTTGGTTGATATTATATCACTCCAAAAATAGGTAGTCTATTTAAAAGGTGAAATCAGTGCCATGAACAACAGCAACCAAAAACCAGCAAATAGAAGATGAGCAAAACAGGCTGAAAGACTCAAAAGAAACAGAGCAATAGCAGAAACCAAACAGGCCAGCAACCAAGAATCAAAACCAGATTTCAACATCTAACCAATAGTAAATCCCCAAAGAGAAAACTAAGAAAACCTTCACTTTCAAACCATATTTTTAGCTTATGAAGACTAGAAGAAATCAGGGAGTTCCTTGAGTGTTTTTTTTTTTGCTAAATCAAAAGAAAACGAATCAGCTTCTAAGAACATAGCAGCTCATCTTTTTTAGAGAGTAATTTTAGGGTTTTCAAAATCTGATCCTCCTTTTTTCAGAATAACATAGCCTACATATATAGGCTTCCTAGGGAGGGTAAAATTTTGGGAATATTTCTTATCCTAAAGTCTAAAAATAGTATAATACAGCTGCCCTCTTTATCCTATTTCAGCATCTTTTGAAATAGCTAGGGCAGCTATACCATTTCTGGAAGCTTCCTCTTCCTATATATTTTCTGAAAATTGTCTAAAATTTGTTTTAATTCAACTAGGACCCCACTGGTTTCTAATAATTTACAAATCAAGGCCAACAAAATAAAAAACAAACAACGATCCAAAATTCAAATCTAAATGACAAACAAAAATATGCTGATGCAATTTAAACCTAAAAATTAACCTAATCAGTAAACGAAAAAATGCTTATCTAATTAAACCTAAATAAAAACTGAATTCAACAATACTGATGGCAGAACACAGTAACAAACAAATAAGCAAACATCGTAATGCACAGAAACCTAGTATTTAACCTAATCAACCTATACTGTAATCAAATTAACTAAAATATACAACTAAAAATTATTTTCTAACAATTAGACATGCTTTGAACTAAATAGCTTGTACAAAAATGAACTAGAGTACTGACGATTATTCATATGCAGAAATTAAAGAGATGAAATAAAGAAAACAAGGAAAGGGTTTAAGGAAAGTACCAATAGGGTCCTTCAGTTCAACAATCCCTCGATGTGGCTAAAAAATATGCTAACCAACCGTTCTTCTTGAGAATGATTGGCTAGCATGGCCTTTCAACTTCAATGAGCAAATCAAAGAAAGCTCGAAAAGGATAGACGAAAAAATGGAATTAGTTTTTTTTATATTTCTTCGTGGATTTGAAATTCGAGGGATTTCGCAAGGATTTTTGGGCAATCAAGGGTAGGGTAATGGAAAGGGAAGGCTACGGATGATATGGTGTGAGTTTGGAGCCGTTTAGGTGATTTAGGGTTTTTTAGGTTCCGATTTAGATATAAAATTCGAGTTGTTGTATGAACATTTGAGGGAAATGGTTTGGGGGTTTGGAAAGGGGAGGGAACGATGGTTATAGGGTGTAATTTTGGTAGGGTTTGGGGTGTCTCCGCCGTGGGAAAATTTCCGGCGGCGGAGCACGACGGAGCCGGCGAGGGGTTTGGGGCGGCTAGGGTTCGGTTTAGAGACAAAGATAAGGGTGAAATGGGAGGTGTTTTTGGGTTTAGGGGGGACATTCAGACAATTATATTGGGATGGAGTGATCATTTCGGAGCCGTTAGATCATAATGATCCAACGTTGTGATGTAGGAGCACAAAAACGAGGTCGTTTTGGTTATAAATGGGGTGGTCCGGGTAAGGTTAGTTCCAGGCCTAGACCTGGGTAAGGTTTTGGAACGGATCTTGGCATTAAAATGGCCCAAATTCAAAACAAATCCCTTTTTTCAATTAACCTTTTATTTCCTTTTTCTTTTTTTTTTCTTTTTCCTTAATTAAAAATCCTAAATTAATTTAAATTGTAAAATTAATCTAATTATAAATTTTATAACAATCACTAACATATACTAAAAGAGAGAAATTACTAATCTAAGAATTAAAAACAAAAAATGTGAAAAATGAGTCATTTTTGTGATTTTCATTTTCAATAAAATAAATAATTAACTTATTAATCCTAAAAATATAAAAACAAAATCTAAATTCAATGCATGGTATTTTTGATATTTTTTTTATTTTTTTAATAAAAATTTAAATGTGCACAAGAATGCAAACAATTAATAAAATCCTACAAAAATCCTATAAAATGGCAAATAATTGGAAAAAATCTATTTATTTTTATTTTATAGGAGCATTTCGTATAGGGAAAAAATTACATGCTTACACTTGAGCAAAATCTTTGAGGTAAAGGAAAATTGGCACAAGAAAGGGGAGCCCTATAAAGAAGATAGTCGCTCAATATAGTCGTATCTTCAAAGAAGGGAAGGGAAGTACATATATAGAGCAAGTGGCGACCGTTCGCCTGCCCGAAGAAGAAATGAAATCTGACCATGTTGAAACCATTTTCTTGGGAAATGCACTGGCGAGGCCACCTCGAACATTTCACAGTCATATCACTTAAGTGATACCACCGCACCAGCGCTCGATAGTCATTTGACCCCGAGGGCTTTCGACATTTGCAGGGCATAGACCCTGTAAAAACTCTTGGCCCTATCTTGAGATGGTACCCATCTCAAAGGCCTCAACTACTCTGAGCAGATGTTCTGAAGAACCAACAATCAGAAGTTGAAGACAAAAGCAATAAAACATAGCTCTTAAAAACTGGAAGCGGAAAGAAAAAACATTGCATTCCCAAAAAAATATGTACTATGGGGGGAGCATTTACAAAGTCTTCCCTAAGAAGCTCTGGCACAAAATGGGAAAAGGACGACCTAAATTTACTCTTCAGTCCCAGAATCATCATTAGAACCCTCGCCCGCTGCCTCCGAATAGGCAGTTTCTTCCTCCATGATTCGGGCCTCCTTTATCTCGCCTAAGAAATCGATGCCCTTGCCATTCGCTTCCTTAAAGGACCGCTTCCGTGCTTGCACACGAGTGCGAGCAACAGCTCGAGTCAAGTTCTGCTCGACTCCTGCTAGTATGTTTCGAGCCTTTTCATTTGTAGTAGCGGCAACTTTCTTATACGAGGATGCCTTTTCCTCTGCCACAGACCTAGCCGATGACAGCGCAACAATCTCCTCCTTGGCACTCTTCAAGAGGTTTCGGGACGACGACAACTCCGTCTACAGAAAGTCCCTCTCCGAATCCACGACCCCATTCTGCCTCCTCAGGTCGAGGACCTCCGCATCCTTGACAGCTATCTCCTCCTGAAGATGCCCCACGAGAGCGTTTTTTTGCCCAACCTACAAAAGAGGAAACAAGTTGACAAGTATCAAGTCAAAATAAAAGGCAGGTTTGTAAAATACAGTATTACCTGCTTAACAATGTTGTCTTTGTCTCTGCTATTTTCTTCCAACCTTTCCCGGAGCACACTCAGCTCCTCCTCCTTTCGGGTGGAAAGGGTCTCCGACTCCTTTAAACTCGAGGCAAGACCCTCGACTTCCTTCTTACAACCTATAAGCTCATATCGCAGCTTGGAGATGGCATGGTCATACAACTTTTTAGCCTACAACAAAACAAAGAAGTTAGAGAAACAAAGAAAAATACTTGAAAGCGCCAAAATATGTCAAGGTATTACCTACCGCAAGCACCCCTCCTCTTCCTCGATGGCACCAGGAGCATCAAGGCCAATATTCTCGCTAACTCCGTCGAGGAAGTTTCCGATATCGCCTTGCCCCTTGTGAGAGCCTCCCGCTTTGGCAATGTTCAGGTCATGCGCATCCTTAAGCTCTCCGGATGAGACTCGGGGAACCAAATTAAGTCCCTCCAGAATGTCAAAGAACCTGAAGGGCAAGTCCTATCCCCGAAAAGATCCAGGCTCGGGCCCTTTGGAGCCGACAACAGTGAGTTCCTCGGCAAGGACCATGCCATGTCTGGTCGATGAATCAAGGACCTTATCTACGCCCTTCTTGAGGTCCTTCGAAGCATGGGCTTGAGCCAAACCAGCAGTTCCCAACTCGGCGGCCTTTGGCACAGACACTTAGGGGGCATACGTGCCAGACCTCTTCCTTTGTACTAGAGGGTTATCGTCGTCATCATCATCCTCATCATTAGAACTTGCTCTAGAAACTGAAGACGAGTCCTCGTCCTCAGTTCGAGGACTACGAGACTTGGGCTTCTTTGATACAGGGGACTCGGCAACCGTCCCATTTTTCCTATTCTTACCCTTATCGGTCTTAGATGACCCTCCCTCACCGGTAGGAGGCGATCTCATCAGCACTCTATCGCCAAGGCCTGCACAAGCATAGTAATCAAAATTTATCCGCACGGGGGATATGAGGAAGAAATATGAATACATGATAGAGGCGGCAAGAAGGAGCTTTCCATGATTCTTGGCCACCCACCGCGTTTTAGCCAACTTAGGCCAAGAACGCCCGAGAAGGGGAACGAGGTACTTAATCCCCTAATGAACTCCAACAGGCCCGGAACAGATTTGGGATACCAAAGGGCGACAGCGTGAACAAAGGGAAAGTTAGTATTTTGAGAAGGAAGTAAGAAGGCAATAAGGCATAATCAAACAAGAAGCACTTACGCTTCAAGTTCCACTCCTCCGGGAACAACATCCATTCAGCCGGAATAATGTTCGAGGTCCTTACTCGGACAAGTCGGCTTATCCACCCTCGATCCTTGTGCTCATCGATACTCAAGAAAAAGGGTTTCAAAGATCTTGAGTGAAGCTTGATCAAGCCTCAAAAAAATACGGTGGCTGTACAGCTTGATTAGATGATCAAGGGTAAAAGTTGTACCCTTGACTTTGCTGGAAAAGTAGCAAAACATGTAAATTATCCTCTAGAAAGAGGAGTAAATTTGGCCTATTGTAACCCGGTATTTACAACAGAAGTCGAGAATTACCGGGTCTACAGCCGGAGAAGAAGGGTTCGAGGAGTCGATAAGGCCCAAGGTGAACGGGTACGTGTATACATAAAGAAAATCAGCCTTATGGTCTGTAATGCTCTCGTTAGGGCTAGGGATCTCAACCAGCACTTTCTTCTCCCATTGGCAGTCCGCCCGCACTTTGTCTATATCCTTCACAACGCTAATGATCTGGGACACGTTTTCACATCGACCCAACATAAATAAAGGTATCTCTATGGAAAAACCCTTCATACTATCGAACTCGGTGGGTGTACACTGTTTGACGGTAGGAGCCACTTTGGGCTTACCCTCGGATTTATTCTTGGATGTTTGAGATGAAGAAGTAGCTTCATCTTTCCAAGGTACTGTCTTGGAGTTTATGGCCATGGCAAATAAAAGTTTTCTTTTTCTCGAGAAGGAAGGCAAGAAACCAAGAACAAAAGGAAGAGGAGCGTAGAGGAAGATGAATTTGGATCTGAAAGCTTGAAGGACAGTCCGCCCGCACTTTGTTTATATCTTTCACAACGCTAATGAACTGGGACAGTTGTTCACATCGACCCGTCATAGATGAAGGTCTCTCGATGGAAAAATCCTTCATACTATCGAACTCGGTGGGTGTACACTGTTTGACGGTAGGAGCCACTTTGGGCTTACCCTTGGATTTATTCTTGGATGTTCGGGATGAAGAAGCAGCTTCATCTTTCCAAGGTACTGTCTTGGAGTTTATGGCCATGCAACTAAAAGTTTTCTTTTTCTCGATAAGGAAGGCAAGAAAGCAAGAACAAAAGGAAGAGGAACGTAGAGGAAGATGGATTTGGATCTGAAAGCTTGAAGGTATCACAATAGTGCGAGTCACTAAGCAATTGGGGTATTAATAGAAGTTGTATAGGCAGCTAAAAAGTCGAAACAATAACAGTTCGTGGGTATTCGATAGGCGTATTGACAACGACCCTTGCGTGGCCGTTGAGTTATGAAATTTAATGCCCTGACAGGCTAACGTCACGACGAGTGCAAGAGGTCAAAACCGTTTCCTATCATCTTACTCTAGAAAATGCGGGGACTATCTGTATATTATAAAATCTGAGGGACTGATTTTATGGTCATTTTGGGGCTCCAAAGATGCTCCTCCTAAAACCTGAGGTGTGGCCCGAGTGCGATCTCGTAGAGTTTCCAAAATGATTGACTCAGAGACAATCTGGATTGACGGCTGCCATAGAAAAATGGGGAGTTCCCTAGGCACTTGATGGAAGTTGACAGGCTGATGTGCGCCTGTACTGAGGCATTAAATATTTGTATCTCATATCTTTGTAATAAATGTATTTGTACTATGTTGGGATTCCCCCTCATATATAAAGGATATCCTTGTCATTTTGTAAGACACAATATACTTCATTGAATACAAGAACATTATTTCTGCTCTCTAACTAAAACATACTCTCTATTTGGCTGTATTGCTTACATTTATTGCTTTATTTACATTTATTATACCTTATTAATTGTTCTTCATTTATTATTTGTTATTGATCATAAAGAGACACAATCGTAGCTCTCATAACTGTTAATCCTCTCTCGATTGCCCTTAGCCGAGCATCTGGCTCGACCTCGAGGCCCATATACGCCAGCTTGAGGCCCCGATTTCTAGCCCTTCGGTTTGGTCATTATACTATCTACAACCTGTTATCTCATTTTCTAATCTGTCACATAGCATCTATTAGCTGAACAACTAGCAAAAAAATAGATCACGTATTTTTAGAACCACAAAATCAAATCTAATTTTAATTACAATTTTCAAGGTAAACACATATCAATTCACTGGGTAAGTGCATCTAATCAATTTTCAACTATATTTTGTAATTATATCTCAAATTTAACATCAAATTCATGAAAATATAAAGAAAAATTTGGGAAAATTTGGAAAATATTTCAAAAATGAAAAATGATGATTGGATAGACGAATTGGTATCGGAACTTGATAATTTTTGTGTGGTTGAACTCGTATCAGAATGAGTGTCCAGGTTTTATAAGTTTTGTCGGGTTCCGAGGTGCGGGCCTGGGATTTGACTTTTGTTGACTTTTTGCAAATTGTATAAGGATCATAACTGTTTTAATTGAAATTATTTTCTCTTGCATTGTTTAATGTGTTTAAGTCGTCTTTGGCTAGATTAGGCCGAGCGATGGTGAGTTGGTAGAGGAAAAGCTAAATTTAGTATTGAGTTGGCCGAATTGAGGTAAGTATCTTGTCTAACTTTGTGGGGGGGGGGGAACCACCCCTTAGGAATTGGGTTAATTGTGTTAGCTTGTTATGTGAAAGTCGTGTACGCAAAGTGACGGGTAGGTACACAGCCAATATGTGGTATTGAACGGTTTAGATTGTCTATCCTCTTTCCATGCTTTTCATTAAATTGTCATAACATGTGGTATCTCATTGTTAGACTACTGTTACATGCTCTATATGATGTGGTTAGCCCTTATTTACCTCTTATTTGTTATTTGGCCCTTATATGCCTTGGTGGTAGTCTTGCCTTCATTATTTTCTCGTTACCTCTTAATGGTTGAGTTCTTCTATGACTACGTGCATATCTACTATGTTTTCAAGTTGTTGTGATTACCTGCATAGTTATCACGTGTCTTACATATCTTGTTGTTTTGTAAAGGTTGTTGTAATTCTTTGATTTTTATGTGGTTCCCTTGTTGTCGTATACTCATACTCTTGGTTGTAGAAATTCTTGTAACGATGTTGTTGAATTGTTGTTGTTAATTTAATTTATTGTCCGGGGGATCAGGTTGCATGCCGCAACAGGTGAAATAAGGGAGGTCGTTGTCACAACTCTTTTTTTTTTCTACACCCCCGGCAAGGGGATAAGGGAGTTTTTCCAATTAAAGTGACAATCGAAACGGGATTACTTATTTATTAAATTCAGAGTCTCCACTTGGGATAATTTTATGGTGTCCCAAGTCACCGGTTAAAATCCCGAATCGAGGAAAAGATTGACTCTGTATTACAGTCAGCAAACACGCAAACCCGGGTAAGGAATTCTGTTAACCCGGGAGAAGGTGTTAGGCATTCCCGAGTTTTGTGGTTCTAGCACGGTCACTCAACTGTTATAATTGGCTTATTATCTGATTTTAGTACACTTTTAAACCTATAAACATTTTTAACTTTAAACCACTTTTAATTAATTAATTTTTAGGAAGATTTTAACGTCACATAAAACGTATTTTGAACTACGTCACATAAATGCACCCACAGTCCGCAACACATTTTATCTAACGCTGTTGAGATTTGGATTTGGGTCACATAAATGCGCACCCGAGTTTAGGAAGGTAAATTATTAAATAACGCACCTAAAGTAACTAAGCGTTTTTAATTTTTTGCGAGGGCCATGGAAATTTTCTAAATGACACGCCTCAAATTCTAAGAATTAAAATATTAATAATATGAGGGTCATGCATTTTAGAATTTTATTTGGCACAACACGCCTCAAATTATTCCAAAAGGACTTTATTCAACTAAAACAAACTACGGATGTTCATAGACTATTTAACTAGGTTTCAGATTATTATAAGGCCAAGAGTGTTGGATATAAAATTATCTTTTGAACAAGTGTATGATTTTAGCTATATAGAATTGTCAAGTTATTAGCAATTAAAGAAATTGGATCCGGGAACCTTGTTATGGATCGGGCTTCAAAGAAAATCAACCACTCAGCCCAATTTACTCCATTTCGTTCTCTGCCTTCCTCCCGTCCCTTTCTAAATTTTTTTTAAAAAAAAAGAATTTCCTCACTTCTTCTATAAATGTTGTCTCTTTATATTAATCTATTTCCCTCCCCCTTTCTCTAAAAAAAGAAGTAAGAAAAAACAATTCAACTAAAAGGAGGCAGAAGACAACATGTACTCTATTATCTCTTTTTCTTTAATGCTCACTTAGACTTTCTATATTAGAAGAATTCGGATTCACCCCGCTCTTAAACCATTTAAAGGAAATATCACAACAACTAAACATGATAAACTAAGATACACAAGCAGGATAACCAACTACATGACCCCAAAAGGAAGGAAAGCAACCTAAAATCTTAAAACAAGTTAAATGCCATTTTAATATCAACTCATCTAAATTAAATTGGTTACTAAAACTCTCCATATTCATGAAAAATGAGACAACAACAACAGCACAAATGTCTTTATAGGAATGATCAATCTACAATATGACTATCAATGGTTACAAACTGCAGAAATAGCATTAAACACAGATTGCTTCTTTTTTTTTTTCAAAGAGCTTGATCAAATCAAACCCAACATTCATCCATTCTTCACACATTAAGAGATGTGATGATTACCTGGGAATCAAGAAGGAAGTAAAGGGATAAGAAATCAGTAGAAGTAGTAAGGTCAGCCCAGAACCAGTAAATTGAAACCACAGAATCAGTTACCAATCCGATAGAACAATAATTTCAACACTAGACCCAAAAACTCTCCAGAAAACCAACGTCAATCCATTTTAAATCTTGTTAATGAAGCAATACTATTTTCAGAAGTTGCAAGAATCTGAAATTCTCTGAAAGTTCAATGGACAGTATCAAGTGCCTTTATTATCTGATTTTTATCTTTTCAAACTCTCTTTCTATATCTATATTTTTTTCAGTCCAAAGATCTCTTAAGCTCTCTTTCTATCTTAATTCTCTGTCACTCTCTATTTTCAGCCCTCAAATCTCTCTTCTCTTAGGTCTATCTGTATATCAGTGTGTGAATCTGTGTGTTTTCTCAGTGTTTTCTGTGTGAATGCTCTCTTGTTTTTCAGTATTCAGAATCTCAGACTGACTGTCTGTATGAACTCAGTGCCTATCTCCCTATCTCTCAGAATGTTACGCTTCTCTCCTTGTTCTCTGATTTTCAGCCTATTTTATAGGCATTCAATTAGTGTCATTCTCATTATCAATTCTACTTTTCATTTCTTAACTATCCACTAACTTAGTGCTTTTAATTAATTCAGTAATGCAATTTCTACCCTACCACTATTGAGAAGCTTCCTAAATTAGGTAAACAATCTCTTTTATTGAATAATTCCCAGACTACCCATTAAGTTCCTAATTATTCAATTAGAATCTCTGAAAGTTCTAAACATTTACAGAATTGCTAGGCAACCAGAACCAAAGGGCATCAGTTCTGAAACCTAAATAGGTTTAGCATTGAAACAGAGTCAACAATAACCCTTCATATGAACAATCTGAACTGACATTAGCAAGAAAAGAACAATAAAGAGACTATTTGAGATTCGACCTTTGACACATTTAACATAATCATTTTAACAAAGAATCAAAACATCATGAGGATACTAATATGTTGCCTATTAGAATAATATAAACATAAATTGAAAACTGGAAACCAACTGATTCAATGGCAAACTCATGAGCTTAAACAACTAAAACAGAAGCTGGATACAAACCTAAAACTAGACAGAATGGATAAACCAAAATTAGGGCACAATCCTTATTTTTAGGAATTAAAATAAAAGCTAAAAATGGACAGAAATGAATGAACAAACAAATTAACCTAATAGGAAGATACTATTATAATTTCAATCCAAAGTCATACAACCAAGATACACAAAGTAGAAAAGAAGAAGAGATAGAGATGAAACAAACACTAGACGAACAGAAATAATGAAGGGAACTTACCGGCTAAACTTGAAATTACACTCGATACTCTGATTCATCCGAAACTGATGCCAACAAATGAGCAGCATCGGTTTTGTAGTGAATCAATCCTTCTAATGATGAAGATTAGAGGTCTAGATCGATGCATGTTATTAGGTTCATGGGAAACCAATTTTAAACTTTTAGGGCTCGATCTTAAATTTGAGATTCGAGAGGTTATGGAAAAATTCGAGGGAAACAGATCGGGGATTTGGAAATATGGGGTTATGGTGGTTCTAGAGTGTAACTTTGGAGGTGAACGGAGCTGGCACCGCCACCCTAAGGCGGTGAGAGTACGGTGGCAGCGTCTCTAGGGTTTGGTTAGAGACGAAGAGGTTTAGAGGTTCTGAGGGTTGGGGGTAAGGTTTTGGGTATATTAAAATGGGTGATTTAATTTGAGCCGTTGGATGATTGAAATCCAACGGCTCCGATCAAAGCTTTTAAACAAAACGGGGTCGTTTTATTTGACTGGTGCTGGACCGGTTTAGGGGAGGGTTAGGGTCGGGTAATGAGGAAGCCTTTGGACCGTTCGATCAGGTTGATTCAACGGTCCAAATTGAAACGCTTGAAACGACGTCGTTTGGTTGAGGCTGGAGACGGACCGGGTTGGGGAAGATGGGTCTGGGCTGGTTTGGGGTGGGTTTGGACGTGTTTTGTTTGGGCTTGGGGACCTTTTGGCCAAATTGTCCCAAAACCAGATTTTCTCTCTTATTTTCTTTTTCTTTTCAATTTTCTTTCTAATTTCTTTTTCAAAAATTAAAACTTAAAAATCCTAAATTAATCTATAAAAACCCAAATTATCTTAAAATACTAATTATCTCTAAATAATAATTATCACACATAATTAATACCAAATTAAAAGAAAATCGCAAAATTTTATCATTAAACACTAAAATACAAAAATACGTTATTTTTGTGAATTTTTCATTTTTGTAAAACAATATTTTACTAAATTAACCAAAAAATGTAAAATCAAATCCTAAGTGTAGATGCTATATTTTTTTGTATTTTTTAATGCATTAATAAAATTAAATATGCTCATAAAGATATGCAAACAATCAGGAAAATCGCACAGTAACTCCTAGAATAACACATAATTAAAGAAAAAACCTAATTTTGGGTATTCTTTTGGAGTAATTCATATGAGGAAAAAATCACATGCTCACAGCTGCACCTCTTTTCCCGGAAACACGAAGAGTTTTCGTGCAAAGATAAAGTGAGCGGATACGAGCGATTTTTGCCCGTTTGAATACTCTATGGGAAGAATTTTTTGAAAGATTTGATCGAACCTCTGCTTCAAAGGTTTCCTACATATCCTTGGCTATAAAGGAATCAGGTCAATGTAGTTCGGGAAATTTCGGTAGCTGGGACTACCATGAAGATGTGGTTTCACTGTTACTCCTGCTGCTGCTGGTGATACTGCTTACTGACCTCCTTATTACATCATGACAAAATGAAGAAGCTAGACTAAGCTATTATCTATGCTTTACAAAGATTTATTTTCAATCTTGATGTTGTGACTGTTGTTGCCTCGTTGATTTGTATTTTCCTTAGAAGTTCCTTTGTGGCTGACTTGAATGGTATTTTTTTTAAATGCTTTCCCTTTCCTCTAGGCGGGCACCTCGTTGTTGAACCTTTAAGCGTCTTCCTTTGACCATTATTGCCTGTTTCTTTTCTCCAGGTGGGCCCTGGATTGCTTGGACTTAAATTTCTTCCTCCCTTTGTTCTCCAGGCAGGCTCTTGATTACTGAAACTTGAATTGCATTACCTCCCTTGTTTTCCAGGTGGGCTCCTAATTACCAAAACTTGAACTGCTTTTTATTCTTTGAAATTAGGGTTGTCCTTCCATGTTCTTCAGATGGGCATCTGTCTTTCAAAGCTTAGGTTGTGTTCCCTTGTTCTCCACGTGGGCTCCTGACTTCTTAACCCAAGTTGTATTCCCTTGCTCTCCAAGTGGGCGCCTGATTGCTGAAACTTTAACTGTTGTTCCTTGTTCTCCAGGTGGATGCCTGATTACTGAATCTTCAACTGCTTTTCCTTATTCTCCAGGTGGACGCCTGATTGCTGATACTTGAACTCTTTTTCCTTGTTCTCGAGAAGGACGCCTGATTGTTGATACTTCAACTATTTTTCCTTGTTCTCCAGGTGGATGCCTGATTGCTGATACTTTA
Organism: Nicotiana sylvestris; assembly: GCF_000393655.2. Taxonomy (NCBI): domain Eukaryota; kingdom Viridiplantae; phylum Streptophyta; class Magnoliopsida; order Solanales; family Solanaceae; genus Nicotiana; species Nicotiana sylvestris. The sequence goes on from NC_091061.1 coordinate 96,993,758, forward strand.
ACAGTTGTTCCTTGTTCTCCAGGTGGATGCCTAATTTTTGAAACTTGTTCCATCTTCTTCTTGCAACTGCCTTTCTTTGACTTGTTCTCCCTTCTTCCTCCAGGTGGGTGCCTGATTACCAATACTTGTGCCAATCTTCCTTGAAACTTGATTTGTTCTCCCAGTAGGCTCCTGATTACTTGATCCTGAACTGCTTTTTGTCCTTAACATCCGTGTTGCTCTTCCATGTTCTTCAGACGGGTATCTGACTTTCAACAAAATAGACAAAACAAAAGAAAATTTTCTACCCCAGTTTGGTAGCCGGGCACATCTGTGAGTGTTATTTGAATCATTTTACCAAATATTTCTAACAATATGCAAGCTAGATCCTATTATCCAGGAAGGTCCTGAAAATTTCTAGTAAAATGCAAGTTTCAAAGCTACATTATATTCTCTAAAGGTATGACTTCAGTTGAATCTTGTTATCTAAGACAGTCTTAAAACTACATCCCATTATCCAGGAGGGTCCTGAAATTTCAAATTAAAGCTTATCTTACGAATGACAATTTCAACGCTAAATTGTACTCTCTTATAAAAACACTTACTTATCTAATGGAATGCTTAAAGTTATGTCCCATTATTCAGGTGGGTCCTGAAAACTCTTTATGCGAACTTTGAAGCCAACTTATATTCCTTTTGGTGCACATTTTCCGGTATTCACTACTTATGTTTGTTTTGGATTTTAACCTAGGTCCCATTTTCCAGGAGGGTCCTAAAGTTTCGAATTGAGTCTTGTCTTAAATAAATGAAAAATTCAAAACAACTTATATTTTCACAAAGTAGAGCTTATGCTAGATATTGTACTCATGAATATTTCGAATTAAAGCTAAGTCCCATTTTCCAGGAGGGTCCTGAGAATTTTAAATTAAATCCCATTATCCAGGAGGGTCCTGAAAATTTTGCGATCAAACCTGCCTGGTACTTGCTTTCCTTTCCGGGTGCTTCTTGAAACAAATGCCATCTTTGCCCCTATTTCAAATCAAAGAAAAATCTTGTTAGTTTAAAACGTGGTGGTTAGTTGTGGCATTCTTGTTGGGGATGGTTTTCTCTTTGCCATGCTTTGCTTCGACTGACTGCCTTGAACTGGTCGAGAATTGTTTTGACCTCCTGACTGATCCTTAAATGCAGGATCCCCAACTGTTGTTTTTCACTTCTGAACCTTTTATTCGTAACCATACATCTCCCATGACATTACTGAACCATTCCACCGATTTAACCTTTGCTTACACCCTATGTCCCACTTTTCATCATACTATCTCCAGCATGTCCTAACCACACTTTGCTTTGTGCAATTTTGACTCTGGTAGTACACTTTGACATTCATTCTTATTTGTTGAAACAAGGCTCACCTTGGGAGAGCTTTAGAGGAGTAAAAATTAATAGTAATGAAATGCAACGATTTTGAGAATTAAGAATAAAGAAGAAAATCCAAATTTGGATGACTGTTGGAGATAGGAAAAGGAACTTATCTGAGTGGAGTCATTGGCACCAATGATCATGGTATGAATTTTGGATTAATCAGCCCAGTCTATTTAACCACTCTCTTTTCCAATTGTTTTACTTTGTGCTCCAAGATCTCCAAAGCCCAATTTTTTACTTTCCGCCAACTTTCAGACCTTGTTTGGCTTGCAGTGCCCTGAAGGGTTTTTACCTACAAACCTCTCTCATTTGTTCATTCCTCAACTCCTTGTTGCCTTATGGTGCCCGCGAAGATTTTCACGAATGAGAATGTCTCATTTTTATTTTCTATCGGCTTTCGTCGCCTTATGGTGCCCATGAGGGTTTTCATCAATAAGACTCTCTCATTTTTTGATTTCTCTTGCCTAAACCGGAGTGTTGCCCCTGATATGAATTCTCTTTACATTGCTTGACTTGGCATCTCTCGAAGACAGATCGCGAGGTCTTTCTTTGGACAGTAATGTGGGTTCTTGGATATGTTTGGAAAGAAAAGGGTATAAAACGGGCTCAAAACAACTTCAAATGGGTTAGAATTACAACTTTTGGAATCACATTTCTTATTACAATCACAACTTCTGCCCCAGTTTCTTGCTTGGGGATTTTTTGATATTTTATTTTACTATGACCGAGCCGTGTGGCTTCCTACGTATCCTTAACAGGAATCGGGTCAAAGGTAGTTCACACCTGAATTTCCTTGTTGTTATACCTTTTTCACTTCTTTTCTTTTCTCTTTATTTCTTTTTTTTCTTTTCTCTCTTTTTCGTTATTGATTCCAAAAGAGGGGTATGAAGGAAATAAATAATGCTAAAAAAGGGAACAAAGGGTAAAGTATTTAGATAGCAGAACAAATTATCTTCGTCATTTAAATATTCGAAATAATGCCAAATACAAACAATCAACAATTATACCAAAGAAATCATACATAATATCTCTTGACTGCATCAGAATTGATGGCCATGTCTATGCATTTTCCTTCGATATCTGTTAAACATAAAGCACTATTGGACAATACTCTAGTCACAATGAACGGTCCTTGCCAATTTGGGGCGAATTTGCCTTTTGTTTTAGCCTGATGCGGAAGGATACGTTTCAGCACTTGCTGCCCCACTTCAAACTTTCGGGGACACACCTTTTTATTGTATGCTCTTGCCACTCTATTTTGATATAACTGGCCATGACACACTGCTGCTAATCTTTTTTCATCAATCAAGTTCAACTGCTCCAAACAGGTTTTGACCCACTCATCATCATCAATCTCAGCCTCAGCGACAATCTGAAGGGAAGGGATTTCAACTTCTGCAGTTATTACTACTTCAGTGCTATATACCAATAAATAAGGAGTTGCACCTACCGAAGTGCGGATAGTAGTGCGATAACCCAATAACGCAAATGGTAATTTTTCGTGCCATTGCCTCGAACCTTCTACCATTTTCCAAAATATCTTCTTTATGTTTTTGTTGGCTGCCTCAACTACTCCATTCGCCTTGGGACGATATGAGGTAGAATTGCAATGTGTAATCTTAAACTGTTGACATACCTCTTCCATCAAGTTACTATTAAGATTAGCACCATTATCCGTGATGATCACCTTTGGGATTCCGAATCGACAAATGATATTTGAGTGAACAAAATCGACCATTGCTTTCTTGGTCACTGATTTGAAAGTTTTGGCCTCAACCCACTTGGTAAAATAATCAATGGCTACCAGAATGAATCTGTGCCCATTGGATGTTGTTGGCTCAATAGGTCCAATGACATTCATGCCCCAAGAAACAAAGTGCCATGGTGCTGACATTGTGTGCAATTCTGAAGGTGGAGAATGAATCAAATCTCCATGTACTTGGCACTAATAATATTTGCGCACAAAATTGATACAATCTCGCTCCATGGTGAGCCAATAATAACCTGCTCAGAGAATTTTCTTCGCCAGCACATATCCGCTCATATGTGGTCCGTAGACTCCCAAATGTAATTCGGACATGACAGCCGTAGCTTGTCTAGCATCTATGCATCTTAATAATCCAAGGCCTGGTGTTCTTTTATACAAAACTCCTCCACTTATGAAGAATCCACTTGCCAACCGTCGAATTGTTCTCTTTTGATCCCCCGTGGCTTGCACTGGATATATCCTCATTTTGATGTACTCCTTGATAACATGGAACCATGGTTCGCCATCAAGTTCTTCTTCAATCATGTTACAATAAGCATGTTGATCTCGGACTTGAATATGCAGAGTATCGACATAAGCTTTGTCCTGATGGTGCAACATTGACGCCAAGGTAGACAAAGCATCAGCGACCTCATTATAAACCCTTGGAATATGCCTGAAGTCCACTGATCGAAACCGTTGACAAAGATCATGCAAACATTGTTGGTACGGTATGAGCTTCAAATATTGCGTTTCCCATACTTCTTGAATTTGATGTACCAGAAGATCTGAGTCTCCCAAGACCAAGACTTCCTGGATATCCATGTCTGTAGCTAGCCTTAGACCCAAAATACAGGCCTCATACTCAGTCATATTGTTGGTGCAATAAAACCGAAGCTGAGACGTAGCAGGATAGTGACGCCCTGTTTCAGAAATAAGCACAGCTCCTATTCCGACTCCTTTCATGTTAGCAGCCCCATCAAAGAAAAGTTTCCAGCCTGGTTTTTCAATTTGCTCCAGTTCATCGATATGCATCACCTCTTCATCGGGAAAGTAAGTTTTCAATGGCTTGTACTCATCATCGACCGGGTTCTCGACCAAATGATCGGCCAATGCTTGGGCATTCATCGCAGTATGAGTCACATAGATGATGTCAAATTCCGTGATCAAAATATGCCACTTCGCAAGTCTTCTTGTTGGCATAGGCTTTTGAAAGATATACTTCAACGAATCCAAGCGCAAAATGAGGTAAGTAGTGTAGTACGGCAAATAATGTTTCAATTTTTATGCTACCCAAGTTAGGGCGCAACATATCCTTTCCAGGTGAGTGTACTTAACCTCATAAGCCGTGAACTTCTTGCTAACATAGTAGATGGCCTGTTCCTTTCTGCCGGTGATGTCATGCTGCCCCAGTACACAGCCAAATGAATTTTCCAGAACTGTCAAGTAAAGAATCAAAGGTCTCCTTGGTTCTGGCGGAACCAACACAGGTGGGTTTGACAAATATCCTTTTATCTTATCAAATGCTTCTTGACACTCATCAGTCCACTTGACCGCAACATCCTTCTTCAGCAACTTGAAAATAGGCTCACAAGTTGTCATGAGCTGAGCAATAAACCTGTTGATGTAGTTCAACCTCCCTAGCAGACTCATCACCTCAGTCTTGTTCCTCGGAGGCAGAAATTCTTAGATAGCTTTGATCTTTGACGGGTCCAACTCAATGCCTCGACGGCTGACTATGAATCCCAACAATTTTCCGGATGGAACACCAAATGCACACTTGGCAGGGTTGAGCTTGAGGTTGTACCTGCGAAGCCTCTGGAAATATTTCCTCAAATCCCCAACATGGTCGGCCTAATGCATTGATTTTTTGATCACATCATCCATGTATACCTCAATTTCTTTGTGTATCATATCCTGACACACAGTAGTCATCGCTCTCATGTAAGTTGTTTTGGCATTCTTCAAACCAAATGGCATTACCCGGTAGCAATAAGTTCCCTATGGCGTGATGAATGTCGTCTTTTCTGCATCTTCTTCATCCTTTAGAATCTGATGATACCCTGCATAGCAATCCACAAAAGATCTAATCTCACGCTTGGCACAATTATCGATCAAAATGTGGATATTGGGTAGTGGGAAGTTATCCTTCGGACTTGCTTTATTGAGATTGTGGTAATCGACGCATACTCTAATCTTACCGTACTTCTTCGGCACAGGCACAACATTAGCCAACCAAATAGGATATCGAGTGACCCGAATAACCTTTGCATCCAACTGTTTGGTGATTTCTTCTTTAATCTTCACACTCATATCAGTTTTGAATTTCCTCAACTTTTGCTTGACGGGAGGAAATGCTGGATTAGTGGGCAATTTGTGGACCACTAAATCAATGCTCAAACCCGGCATGTCGTCATACAGCCATGCAAAAATATCTTTGTATTCGATGAGTGCTTTGATTAACTCTTCCCGGATCTTTGGCTCGAGATGGACACTTATTTTAGTCTCTCTGATATTATCTGTGTCCCCTAAATTGACAGCTTCTGTTTCATTCAGGTTGGGTTTGGGTTTTTCTTCGAAGTGAATTAACTCCTTACTAATCTCTTCGAAGGCTTCATCTTCATCATATTCTGATTCGTAGTCACAATCTACTTCTTGAACTATTATTTCAAAATCAGAATGATTTTTAAGACTGGGTTGAGGATTACTCATGCATGCCATGTTATTAGAACCAGCGTAAAAAGAACTGTACAGAAAAGAAAAGAAAAACAAAAGAAAAACTATCAGGAATGATAAAGAACAGGAAACTGCATTTCATTGAATGATGAAAGATAACAAGGTTTGCACACTTCAAACAGACTGAAAGATAAAAAATCTGGATTACAACCCTGGAATAACCCAGACAAACTGAAGAAAAATCAAAATAAACTACCAAGACTCCTTCCGAGTGGGGAGAGGAGTAGCCTTCCAATTGTTAAGTTTTGTTTTTGGCCCGACAAATTGCACTTCCTCAATGCTAGAACCCTCTCCAATTTCCACCATGTTCACACTATCGAACAACTTCTCAAATCTTTCAATTAACTCCTTGTCAGGATCAATTAGAGAACTGGGAATTGTTGTTACTAGGCGACTTCTGGTACCGGACTTGACAAATGATTTGGAAAGACGTGGGACTGGCTTTGGAAGGACCCATGCCTTCTGTTTTAGCTTTCTGGCATTTCTTATGTCTGCAGCAGTGGGCTTGAATCCCATACCAAATGTTCCCAAGTTTTCAGGAAGGGACACCGGCTGTATGATGGCTTGCAAAGATGAGCCCAAACCTTTACCGAGTACAAAACCATTCTTCAACATCTCATAGGCTACCATGACTGATGCGGTGGTTATCTTTGGATTTGGAGTGTATTCCCCCTCCGGAACTTTCTCTACCAACATCGTGTGAGAAACCTGGTAGACCCATGGTCCCTGGTCATCTTCCACTTCAATGACCAGTACAATGGCATTGCTGCGAGCGCATAAACTGTCTTCCCCATGCACAACTATTTCTTGTCTATCCCATTCAAATTTAACTACCTGGTGTAGTGTTGATGGGACTACTTTAGCGGCGTGGATCCATGGTCCACCCAACAGCAAATTATAGGAAACAGCTATATCCAGCACCTGAAACTCCATTGTGAACTCAACTGGCCCTATCGTTAGCTCCAACACTATGTCCCCAACTGAATCTTTACCTCTGCCGTCAAATCCCTGCACGCAAATACTGTTCTTATGGATCCTCTCATATTTTATTTTTAACTTGCTTAGAGTGGAGAGATGATAGATGTTTGTGCTTGACCCGTTGTCAACCAATACCTGGGTCACCACAGAGTTCTCACATTTTACTATGAGGTAAAGAGCTCTGTTGTATTTAGTACCTTCTACAGGCAATTCATCATCGGAAAATGTGACTCTGTTTGCTTCAAAGATTTTGTTGGCTATTTTTTCCAAGTGATTCACGGAGATCTTATCGGGAACGTGCACATCATTCAATATATTCATTAAAGCTTGATGGTGCTCATCTGAATGGATCAATAATGATAATATGGAAATTTGAGCAGGAGTCTTTCTTAATTGTTCTACGATAGAGTAGTCCTGTAGCTTCATCTTCCTCAAGAATTCTTCTGCTTCTTCTTCAGTTACGACTTTATTTACTAGTGCTGGATTATTTTTAGCTCTTCTTAACTCCTCGGGAGTAAAACACCTTCCCGAGCGAGTCAAACCCTGTACTTCACAGATTTCTTCTTTGACTTCCTTCCCTTTGTACATCACTGTTACCCGTTCGTAATTCCATGAAATAGCCTTGCTGTTAATTATTGGTAACTGGGTTACCATCTTGATAATAACCCGATCTGCATGGGCACCTTCCACGATTATGACGTGTTTGCTGGCCGCTCCTGGTACAGTCACGTTCACCCCTTCTTGTTTCGTTGCAACTTTGCTTAAAGACCCCTTCTCAACTACCACAGATGGCTTAAAACTCTTTTTGCTCAGCTTGAGCACCAACTTCTCACCTGTTGATTGTTCATCTGCCTTGACTCCACTAGACCGGATCGTCATGACGATCTGTGATGGCTTCTTGGGCTCTCCCTCCGCATGCACTATTTCGATCATATTTGCTTCCTGGTGGGCTGGCATTGGATTCCTGTTAATATTGGGCACTTCGGGAGCTTGAACTTCAATTCTATTAGTATCAATAAACTCCTGTATCACACTTTTCAAGTGCCAACACTTTTCTGTATTATGACCCGGAGTACCAGAACAATACTCACAGCTGACAGTATAGTCAAGATTCTTTGGAGGAGGATTTGCCAGTTTGGACTGTATCGGCCTTAGCATATCTAGCTATTTTAGCCTGTGGAACAGACTAGTGTATGATTGTAGTGGGGTCGAGGTTGATTGTAGTGGTAAGGTGAACCTCTGGATCCGGACCAAGTTCCTGAATCAACCATTGTTGCCTCCTCTCTCTTCTTCTTCCCAATCCCTCCTATGCCGCCCTGAATAGCTTGAGTAGTCGTTTTGATAGCCGAATAGCTCATGATTTTATTCGACTTGAGGCCCTCTTCTACCATGCCCCCCATCTTTACCACTTCGTTGAATGAATTTCCCATAGCTGAGACCAAATGGCCATAGTAAGTAGGTTCCAAAGCCTGTAGGAAGTAATCTACCATCTCACTTTCCTTCATTGGGGGATCTACTCTTACTTCTTGCTCCCTCCATCGGAAACAATATTCTCTGAAGCTTTCACTGTGCTTTTTCTCTAGTTTAGTCAAGGACAGTCGATATGGAATGATCTCAAGATTGTATTGGAAGTGACAAGCAAATGCTTGCGCCAGATCATACCATGTGTACCATCTTCCATGGTCTTGGCGGGTATACCATTCCAATGTTGATCCACTCAAACTCTGACTGAAGTAAGCCATTAACAATTCATCTTTTCCTCCTGCTCCCCTCATCTTGCTGCAAAACCCCCTCAAGTGGGATACTGGATCACCGTGCCCGTTGTATAGATCGAACATGGGAATCTTCAAACCTACCGGTAATTGCACAATTGGGAACAAACATAGGTCCTTGTAGGCCACGCTTACTTGCCCTCCCAACCCCCACATTTCTCTAAATAATTGTTCTAAGCTTTTAACTTTCCTGAACATCTCCTCCTGTTCAGTATTTTTGACTGGTTTATGAGCTTCTATCAGGAGGTCAAAGCGAGGAGTATAGGAATGGGTTTCTGGAGCTTTAAAAGTGGGCTCCGAGGGGTAGTATTGGTTGTCCTGGGCCTAGAACATAGGCTCGCTAGGAGATTTGTGGACTGTAGCTGGTGAAGGTGCTACGAAGACAGGAGTTACTGGTGGAGGAGGGTATGGAATTAGTTATGGGGGTGGAGATTGTGGTGTATGAGAAGTGGTGCCCCGGTAGTGTTGGTAAATGGGAAAGTTTGGGGTTAGATCGGTGGCAGGATGATCCTGAGTTTGAGCCGATGGTGGAGTGAAGGTAGGGTTAGCCGGGTAAGCAGATGGCAGTTGTCCTTTAGCCCAGGCGTGATACATTTCGGCCATTTGTTGTTTCAATTTGTACATCTCTTCTTTCATGGCGTTAACGTCCAACTCTTCTCCTTCAATGACACTGGTGTCTACATCTGGGATAGACATGATTATTTCTCCTTTGGATCTGGTTTGGTATGGGTGGGTTGCCAGTATGCTTAAGTGAACTAACTTCTTGAATTCTGGGACAACAACCAAACTTGTTAGTGATTAGAGCTTTAAAAAATAAGAAACCACACATAGGAATGCAATGCACCTAGGCAATTAGTCATTTCTATCATGTATTTGCTCGGTTGCTTGTGTCATCCCGACTTTTCCTGACCTTTCCCTTTTATTGTTACTCACGCCTATCTTTTATTCCACTCCTTTTTTTGTTTTATTCTTTTCTTTTGGTTGTGGTCAAATACTATGAAGATTGCCTATGTATCATGACCCCGCATGAATCAGACCAAGCATAGTTCTGGGGTACAAGTAACAAAACCTTTTTTTTGGGATGTTCGAATTTTCACAAAAAGCAACTATTTTGATTATAATGACTCAAACTAACGGACTTTGATGAAAGGAAAAACAAGCCAACATATTACAACAGAAGAAAATACAAGTTTGAAAACAAACTGACAGACTCCAATAGAAAGAAAATACAGACTCAAGTAAAAATCATGAATACATCAGTGCCTCAACTATTCCTGGGGTCCGCAGGACATCATTTTGTCTCGCCTCGGGCCGACATGCTAAATCCCCTTGGAGGTGGTAGAGACTTTCCATTATCAGGTGGACAAAGGTCATCAAAGTGGTGATAAACATAGATCCAGTCATATCCTCACAACTACTGCACTTAATTGTGATGTAGTCGGCGATCTTTCTGACTCTCTCTCTTATGACACCCTTTTCTTGCAACAAACGCCCAATCTGTCGTGCCCTAGCTTCCAGAGTTTATTTGGCTACTTGATTTTGTTCTTGAAGTTGTTGCAAATCTCTTTCCAAATGTTTTCTTTAAACCTTGATTTCTTTCGCCTGTTTGATCATTTTGTCCTCAATGGTGACGACCCTTCTTTAACCCTACAACCTCATTGTCGTATCTTTCTTTTAATTGTTTAACCGAGCGTGCTCGTTCTTCCGCAATTTTAGCCAATTGCTTTCGAGCCCTGGCTAGTTCACCTTCTGCTTTGTTCAGATCAAAACTATATTCACCCACTTTCTGCCTCAGGTTATATATGTGATTTTCATGTTTGGCACTTCTGACAGGATTTTCTGCCGCTATTTTCATTTTCTGAATATGGGCTTGAAGGGCCTTATTTTCTTTGGATAGCCTTTTCTTTTCACCCACATCCACCGTTGCTTGTAAGCCATTCTCAAATTGAAGGTCTTTGACTTGCTTTTCCAGCTTTCCTATTGTGGCCCTGTACTCATTTTCTTTGGCCAACAAAGCCCACGGTTCTTGCGATGCCTCGACGAATTCCTGAATGTGCGGTATTTTGCCCGGTCTTTCTGGTCCTGCCCTTGCAGTGTTCTTCTTTCTATACCAGGCAAGATAGGCGGGTGAGACCTCGCCTCTAGATAGGTCCCGCACTCGAGTGTTCGCTGTCAAATACTGGCACTCGTTCCAAATAGAATGAACTGTTTCTTCGTGAAATTGGCCGTCGAAGCTAATCTCAGCTGCATAAATACTGATATCTTCATCTGGATGCATCACCTAACACTTTCCCAATTGTCTCATCACTCAGTAGGGAGCGTAAGGATGAATACCTCGAAGACCCATTAGGAGGAAGTAAGGACCAGTGGCGGGTATATACACAATTTCTTCAACAGGAAGCCAACCTAGTGCCCATTCTATTTGTCCCGTAGTGATGGCGCGAAGGCGGGCTATCCATTCTCCATACCCCTCCAGTAACTTGAACCCTGAAATCCTTGTGTCGAACTCTTCAATGCAACTTTTCTCTGCAGACCCATAACTCATATACTGAGGGTGGTGACACAGGTGTTCGATCATCCACATTTGTAGTAGCAAATTGCATCCCTCGAAGAAATCTGCCCCAGCTTTACAAGATGTAAGAGCTCGGTATATCTCAGATATTATCATAGGGGCAAAGGTGCTCTTGGTATTGGTAATTAAGACTTTGACGACTCTAGCCACCCGTAGATTGATATTCCCATCTTTCTGGGGAAACACCACAAGGCCTAAGAAAGCTACCATGAAAGCGAAATGCCTATGTTCATCCCATTTTGCTTGGTTCCCTTTGCCACAAACCCCGCTTTCTAGATCGTTGAACCCTCCTATATGCCCGTACCTCCGTTATATAAAATATAGAGTGGAAAAACCACCCTCCAACTCGGAATATGGGATTTCCTTGCTTATTTTTAACAAATCCATGAATTTGTGAGAGTTAACGGCTCTTGAGCGATCAGATACTTATGCCTCAGACCTTCAGTACTTCCCATGTAACCTGCTATCTCTTCCAAGGTGGGTGTGAGTTCAAAATCCGAGAAATGCAAGACATTGTGAGCCGGGTCCCAAAATGTGACCAACGCCTCTATGATGACTCCCCTAGGCCTTATCTTCATCAACCCGATGAGACCTCCCAAATGCAGATTCACCATATCTTGCTCTGACTTGCCCAGATCTTCGCACCACATATGCAACTCTAAAGAGATTTTGTTCATAACTATTAGCGGCAAATTCTGACTCGTGCTCATTCTGCATGTTTATTAGGCTGTTTAGGAAATATTTAAGACTTATTTAACTCAAAATTAAAATTAACACACATTTTTTCAAAATAAAAATAAAAACCCGGTTTTGCAAATACGACCTTTCAGCACTTCGAGAATGAAGATTTTAAGGTTGTGTCGACTAACCAGCCAAAACTTTGAAAAATGACCAAAGGTGGATGTTCTTGCAAAAGTAACTTTCCGGCGCCCTTTTTGGGACATTCAGCTATTTTTGACAAGAATGACATCACTTTAATTATTTTCCAAATGAAAACTAAACTTTTTATTCTTTTTGGGCTATTTTGCAAAAAGGACAGTTGGACCCGATGGGGGTTGCCTACGTATCCCACATCCGGTGAGAATCAAACTGGTGTAGTTCGGGCAATTTTGACAAAACAAAAGATCAACTTTTTTTTCTTGAAAACAATAAAAATTCTCTTTTTTTTTTCTTTTCAAATTTTTGACAGAGTTTCGGTATATTTTGGGATATAGGTTTTCAAAACAGGTAGTTACCTCCCTTAACCCTCACATTGCTATTTTCTTTTCCAAACTCTTTCCTTTTATTTAAAAGCCGGTCAGCATGCAAATCTGAAGCAAATAAATGCACAAGTAGCAAGTAAGATGCATCAGGATGGTCTTTTTCATTTTTGGTACACCTGTCCTAGACAGACCCAAACCTAGTGTTGAGTCTCCAAAGTCAAAATGCACGTGATGCAGACAAACGTTCCTACTAGGGATCCGGCATGAGGCCTTGTTATACTAGGTTTAAAACTTGGATTTATTTGTTCTAGACCTGGCTTACCCGAGCGGACAACTCGAGCCGGGGGGGGGGGGGGGGGCTGCGTACTGGTAACCAAAAGATCATCCGGCTTTGCAACTTGTCCGAACCTTGTTCTATTTGGAATAGGACGCTAGCAGAAAGAAGTCACGACCAGTGGTTTCAACTCTGCTGGACACTAACAAAAGGAAGGAAAGCAACCTAAAATCTTAAAACAAGTTACATGCCCTTTTAATATCAACTCATCTAAATTAAATTGGCTACTAAAACTCACCATATTCATGAAAACTGAGACAACAACAACAGCTCAAAAGTCTTCATAGGAAATATGAATCTACAATATGACTATCAGTGGTTACAAAAGTGCAGAAATAGCATTAAACACAGATTGCTTCTTTTTTTCAAAGAGCTTGATCAAATCAAACCCAACGTTCATCCATTCTTCACATATTAAGAGATGTGATGATTACCTGGGAATCAAGAAGGAAGCAAAGGGATAATAAATCAGTAGCAGAAGTAAGGTCAGCCCAGAACTAGTAAATTGAAACCATAGAATCCGTTACCAATCCAATAGACAGTAATTTCAACACTAGACCCAAAAACTCTCCAGAAAACCAATGTTAATCCATTTTAAATCTTGTTAATGAAGCAATACTGTTTTCAGAAGTTGCAAGAATCTGAAATTCTCTGAAAGTTCAATGGAACAGTCTCAAGTGCCTTTATTTTCTGATTTTTATCTCTTCAAACTCTCTTTCTATATCTATATTTTTTCAGTCCAAAGATCTCTTAAGCTCTCTTTCTATCTTAATTCTCTGTCACGCTCTATTTTCATCCCTCAAATCTCTCTTCTCTTAGGTCTCTCTGTATATCTGTGTGTTTTCTCTGTGAATGCTCTGTTATTTTTCAGTATTTTCAGAATCTTAGACTGACTGTCTATATGAACTCAGTGCATATCTCCCTATCTCTTAGAATGTTATGCTTCTCTCCTTGTTCTCTGATTTTTAGGATTTTTTATAGGCATTCAATTAGTGCCATTCCCATTATCAATTCTACTTTTCATTTCTTAACTATCCATTAACTTAGTGCTTTTAATTAATTCAGTAATGCAATTTCTACCCTACCACTATTGAGAAGCTTCCTAAGTTAGGTAAACAATCTCCTTTATTGAATAATTCACAGACTAACCCTTAAGTTCCTAATTATTCAATTAGAATCTCTGAAAGTTCTAAATATTTATAAAATTGTTAGGCAACCAGAAACAAAGGGCATCAGTTTCCGAAACCTAAATAGGTTTAGCATTGAAACAGAATCAACAATAACCCTTCATATGAACAATCTGCAATGACATTAGCAAGAAAAGAACAATGAAGAGCCTATTTGAGATTCGACCTTTGACACATTTAACATAATCATTTTAACAAGGAATCAAAACATCACGAGGATACTAATATGCTGCCTATTAGAATAATATAAACATAAATTGAAAACTGGAAACTTACTGATTCAATGGCAAACTCATGAGCTTAAACAACTAAAACAGAAGCTGGATACAAACCTAAAACTAGACAGAACGGATAAACCAAAATTAGGGCACAATCCTTTTTTAGGAATTAAAATAAAAGCTAAAAATGGACAGAAATGAATGAACAAACAAATTAACCTAATAGGAAGATACTATTATAATTTCAATCCAAAATTAGACAACTAAGATACGCAAAGTAGAAAAGAAGAATAGATAGAGATAAAACAAATACAAAACGAACAGAAATAATGAAGGGAACTTACCGGCTAAACTTGAAATTACACTCGATACTCTGATTCATCTAAAACTGATGACAATCATTTGTTCTTTGTCAAGAACAAATGAGGAGCATCGGTTTTGAAGTGAATCAATCCTTCTAATGATGAAGATTAGAGGTCTCAATCGATGCATGTTATTAGGTTCATGGGAAACCGATTTTAAACTTTTAGGGCTCGATCTTAGATTTGAGATTCGAGAAGTCTGGCAAGATTCGAGGGAAACAGATCGGGGATTTGGAAAGAGGGAGTTGTGGTGGTTCTGGGGTGTAATTTTGGAGGTGAATGGAGCCGGCGCTGCCACCCTAAGGCGGTGAGGGTATGGTGGCGGCGTCTCTAGGTTTTGGTTAGAGATAAAGAGGTTGAGAGGTTCTGAGGGGTGGGGGGTAAGGTTTTGGGTATATTAAAATGGGTGATTTAATTTGAGCCGTTGGATGATTGAAATCCAACGGCTCCGATTAAAGATTTTAAACAAAACGGGGTCATTTTATTTGACTGGGGCTGGACCGGTTTAGGGGCGGGTCAGGGTCGGGTAATGAGGAAGGCTTTGGACCGTTCGATCTGGTTGATTTAACAGTCCAGATTGAAACGCCTGAAATGACGTCGTTTGGTTGAGGCTGGAGACGGACAGGGTTGGGAAGACGGGTCTGGGCTGGTTTGGGGTGGGTTTGGACGGGTTTTGTTTGAGCTTGGGGACCTTTTGGCCAAATTGTCCCAAAACCAGATTTTCTCTCTTATTTTATTTTTCTTTTCAATTTTCTTTCTAATTTCTTTTTCAAAAATTAAAACTTTAAAATCCTAAATTAAGCTATAAAAACCAAAATTATCTTAAAATACTAATTATCTCGAAATAATAATTATCACACATAATTAATACCAAATTAAAAGAAAATCGCAAAATTTTGACATTAAACACTAAAATGCAAAAATACGTTATTTTTGTGAATTTTTTATTTTTGTAAAACAACATTTTACTAAATTAACCAAAAAATGTAAAATCAAATCCTAAGTACAGATGCTATATTTTTTTTGTATTTTTCAATGCATTAATAAAATTAAATATGCTCACAAAGATATGCAAACAATTAGGAAAATCGCACAGTAATTCCTAGAATAACACATAATTAAAGGAAAACCCTAATTTTGGGTATTCTTTTGGAGTAATTCATATGAGGCAAAAATCACGTGCTCATAGTCGTGGAATAATAGAGAATATTTATATTGTGATATTGTTATTGTACGGTGGGATCGGTTTGCACGCCGCAACAAGTGAAATAAAGGTAGATTATTATGGTAGAATAAGTGTGAATTATTATATTGACATTATATGGTGGGATAGGGTTGGGAGCCGCAACATATTATGTTTATTGTTATGATATTGATATTATATGGTGGGATCAGGTTGCACGCTGCAACAGGTAAAATAAGGGTGACTTGTGATATTGATATTATATGGTGGGATCGGGTTGCGCGCCGCAACATATCTTCTATTTTGGTTTTCCCCTGTTTTACTGTAATAATTTTAGTTCCTTCGTACGGGACATTGATAATCGGTTTTTTGGTTTTCACTGAATTTTAAGGATCGAGTTATTGCCATTGTATTGTCGTGCCGTCATTTTCTGGGCTCTTTTCCTAATACCATTATTCTGGTGAATTGATTTTCAAAGTGAACTTACTACGTTGAGTCATTACTTCTTTCCCTACTGAGTTGTTAGTAATATAGTGATTTAAAATTAAAGAACTAATATCATGCTACCTTGTGTGACTTTAAGTTTGAACTCGCCGTATATTTCAGCATCTACTATTTCTAATAATCGCTATATTTCATTTCAATTGCTTTCTCGGCTTAATCTTCTTAACCTGATTGAGGTTTTCATTTCACTTAAAAAAATTGTCATTATGTTTTAACTTGATAAATTCTATATTGAATGCAATAGCTATTCGATATTGAATTTTATTTGAAAAATATTATTTTCTTCACTAAAATGATTTCTAAAACAAAATTTATCATTCTCGTTGATTTCTTATTTGGTATAGAACTGTAAATTTACTTTATGATATATAAATAGAATCTCTTGAACATCTTAATTAGCAATTGACACAGATATTATGTACCGAGTAGCATGTGGATTTCGCCATGCAAAGTGAGATGGAAAGATGTGGGCACAAGGTACAGTGTGTGTTAAAGGGTTGGAAGTTGTGGTTACGGTATGAGATTACGAGAAATGTAATTTTTGGAATCGTGTATTAGAAATATTTTGTTTGGTTGACTTGACATTGTTTACCCTACTTGAGCACATTTACACATATTTGCATCCCAACTATGTTGTTGTTTAATTACTTGGTTATTTCGTGTTGCCATTCGTGTTTTTCCCCTTATCGTCACTACTATTTTGTAATTTGATTGTTTCCTGCTATTGCCATTACTTTGATATCCCTATCATATTAGCTTTATGTCATATCCTGCTCGGGTTTATTGTTCGGTAGGTGTCTTGACCTAGCCTCTTCACTACTCTTTCGAGGTTAGGCTTGATACTTACTGGTACCAACGTGGTGTACTCATACTACACTTTTGCACAATATTTTGTGCAAAACCAAGTATTTCGGATCGATTGGTTATGCGACTTATGCTTGGTGAGGCTGGAGAATTCAAGGTACACTTGTTGGGCGTTCGCAGGATTCGAAGTCACCTTCTATTGTATTTATTTCTAATGTTTCCTTTTCTTCTGGAACAGTGATGTATTCAATATGTATAACTACTCATAGAAGACTTATGACTTGTACTACCGGTTTTGGGATTGTAAATTGTATAGAGATTGCTATTTTGAAATTGATCGAGGTTAGTAAATATTGTCATTATTTTTGTTAATGTTAGGCTTACCTAGTTTTAGAGACTATGTGCCATCACGACTCTTTCGGAGGGATTTTGGGTCGTGATAGAGTCACTTCAGATTTAGTACTGGGATCACTCCACATATGTTAGTTTTGGTGAATTTGCATAACAAACCCTGTGAATCATTTCAAGAGTATGCTCGTCGCTGGAGATTAGAAGCTGCCAGGACCCAATTTCCATTGGACGATAATGATCTAACCAGGTATTTTATCTGGGACAGAGAGGGGATTTATTTTGAAAATATGATGGGCATGATGGATCAAAAATTTCTCGAGATGGTTAAAATGGGAGACTTCTTGAAAGAAGGTATCAAGTCAGGAAAAATACAGTCGATGGTCGTGCTGCAAGTTGCCAGCAAGGCTATACAATCTAGTTCCATAGGTAGCGCGAATAAGAAGAAAGAGGAAGTAACGATAATCGCCCCCTACTATGAGTCAAGTCCTTCTCGTTGAACTAACTCTTACCCCCACAAATACCCATCCCTTCCATCAACCCACATATCCCCCAGTATATAACACCCAACCATACCACAACGCTTAACCTCACTACAACGCGCACCGAGCCAATGTACATCAAAACCCACCACGACTATATGCCCCAGTTTAAACTACTGCCCATAAAAATAGAACTTCCTATGCACCTCAGCCAAACCCAAACTTTGAAGAAAAAATCCTAGAAACTCCACTCCAATCGCTGAACCATTACTCCAAGTGTTTGAAAGTTTGAGGAGAGCCGGACTAATATACCTTGTGGAAGGGAGAATTCTTGACCAACCCTCCAAATATTTTGACGCGACAAGGGGTTGTGCCTACCATTCAGGTGTTTCTGGGCATGACACTGAGGATTGTTATAGATTGAAAAATAAGATCAAACTACTAATAAAGAGTGGAGCTATACAATGTACCCCAGCCCCACAAAATATAAAACGTAATCCATTACCAAACCGTAGAAATCAAGGATCCAACATGAGTGCGTTGGGCGAGGATTATAACTTGAAGGGGACCATCATTACTATCAGGAATGTTGGAGGTGCCAGAACATCGCCTTGAGTAACTCCATCTATCACAATGCAGTTGAAACCTCTTGTGATGATTCTAACATACCAAAAACGTCCACCACCAGCACCAGAGATGAGGGCAATCGAGAATTCAAAATAGTTCCATGGACTTATCAGTCAAAGGGAAAAGGTAAAATGACAGATATCGTAGCTGCTCACGGGATAACTAGGTCAGGAAGGTGCTACGCCCCAGAAGAGGTGAACCGAGGGAATCTGAGAATGGAACAAAATAAAAGAAGAAACATAATAGATGATGTGGCAGCAGAGTTTTGGAGGATGATACTGGTTAAAGAATATTTCATAGAAGACTAGTTGAGAAAGATCCGCCCACATATCAATCATAGATTTGTTAATGAGCTTCGACTGTCATAGGGATGCTTTGGTCAAGGTTTTAAGCTAAGTAAATGTGCCAAGCAATACTACTACTGAAGGTGTTAGAGGAAACCATTGGGAAGATGATCGAAGAAATTATGTTTTCCTTTCGGACGAATGAACTTCATGTGAAGGGTATGTATCATAACAAAGCTCTGCACATCACAGTAAAGTATGGGGATAAAGTGATTTCTCGGGTGCTCATCGAAGGGGGATTTGGATTAAACATTCCCATTCTCTACTCTACAAGAACTGGGTATTCATTTCAGGAAAGTGAAAGAAAGCCATGTAAGAGCGAGGGCTTTTGGCGATTTGTAGAAGGATGTCATCGAAGATATCTACTTAGCCTTACAAATTGGACTAGTTATGTTCCCGATATTATTTCAAGTGATGGACATTTCATCACAATACAACATATTATTAGGAAGGCCTTGGATACATAGGAAGGGGCAATTCCTTCAACTCTCCATTAGTGCATAAAATTCGAGTGAGATTGCTAGGAGAATATGATACAAGGAGAGTGGAGTCGATCAACTTACTTGGAGTATGGGATTGGTTTCATTAAATGATTCGATAGGCTCGTCATTCATAAGTTCGAGTTCATGCAAGCAACAGAAATGGAGAATAGTGAGCGAAACCATGGCATGCAGTCACCATATAAGTCAAAGATGGCAATGCGAGAGGTGATGAAATATGGGTACCAACCTGAGACAAGGCTGGGAGCCCGATCAGATGGGATAACAGAACCAATTGAACCAAAAGGTAAAAAGGTACTACTGGCTTGGGGTATAACCTACAACTAGAAGAACCTATAACGGCAACCCTGTAAAGAAGGTTTTTGTTCTAGAGTGTGTTCCAGCCCCGGGTCAGAGCTCACCACCAAATGATCACATCGTTGGTGAGATAAGAAGATTGTTCGTGGCCATGATAGATGAATGTTATGGTGAAAACGATATCAAGACACGACCATTTGGTATGCTGAACTAAGAGATACATTGGAGAATTGGACTTCTAAGCCATCTCTGGTTTGCCGAGAGTCTTGTAATCAAATTGATAAAAATTTGCATTCCGCGATTATGTCATGTAATGAAACCCTAAAGAAAAATAATCTAGACTACGAAGAGTACGATGAGAGCATAATGCCTGAGAACCTCCCATAGGAGATCAAGCAGCTAGAGAGTGAGAAGAATCCCAACCTCGAAGAAATAGAAGTAATTAACTTAGGAAGTTAAGAAGACGTAAAAGAAACCCGAGTCAGCATACATCTGCAGACAGAACAGAGGGAAGAATTGGAATAGCTCATCCGAAAATACATCGATGTATTCTCTTGGTCCTATGATGAAATTCCCAAATTAAGTACCGACATCATCTCACGTTAATTTCCCAACGATTCCGCCAGGCCACCAGTCAAGCAGAAACCCAAAATATTCAATCCAAATTTGTGTCAAAGGAAAAAAGATGAAGTCACAAAGAAGATAGAACCGAAGAAAGATGGAAGATTAGGATATGTGTGGACTATTGAGACCTTAACAAAGCCAATCCAAAGGAAAATTTCTTCTACCAAATATCCATATCCTTATCGATACCTGTATAAAATATAAGTTGCAATCTTTACTGGTTGTTGTTATCCTTAGGAAGCCTGAACAAGGCTGTTAGTATAACTGTTTAGTAAAGTAAGGTCTCAGCCATGTATATGCTTGTTTTCGACTATTCTGAAGATTACTGAAATATCCGATGAAGTACTATCAATCTAGTTAAAGATCCTAAAATGCTGAAGCCTTAGTAGAATTAATGAAACTAATGCATATATCTTTTTTGTCATCTACTAATGCTTACATCATTTAATCAGGTACCTCTGAAAATGGACTGGTTAAAAACGGTACTTATAAACTGATAATATTCCATTAGCCCTATTTGTTTATAATTGTACCTTAGTAATGATCCTCCTAGATGATCTGATGCATGTTATGACCAAGGTCTTTGATGTTACTAGGACCCTATATGTCTATCTACAGTGATTCTTCTTTGTGTTCACTGTTCTGATAAGGGGTCCTAAGGTCAATACCGTGATTGGTTCTAGGTTGGTCATGTCCTGTACAATAATTATAATGAAATGATCCTTGTATTTGATTGATTCAAGTTATTGAAGTGCTATGTGCTTGAGTCTCTAAAAAGCTTATCAAGAGCCTTCTATATTTACTACCTGCATACTAATTGCTTAGTTGGTACATCATTTGTGTCAAAATCTTTTAGGAAGAGTGAGAATGGATGACTAAGGCTATTGGGTGCGAAATTTGGTTTGTGGTTGAGGCACTCCTTACTGATACAAGAACTGCTCGGGGTTCATGAGACTTGTTTACCTTGAAAATGGTAATAACAATTAGATTTGATTTTGTGGTTCTAAAAATATGTGATCTATTTTTATGCTAGTTGTTAGGCAATAGATTCTAAGTGAAAGATTAGATAAATAAGATAATAGCTTGTAGACGATGTAATAATCAAACTAAATGGCTAGAAATTGGGGCCTCGACGTTGATTCGGATGCCCGGCTAAGGACAGTCGATGGAGGAATAACAATTATGATAAATTAGATGACGACTCTTTATGACAAATAATGAGCAATAAATGAAGAACAATAAATAGAACACAACAAAATTTAAGCAATAAATGTAAGTAGTGAGATCAAGAGAATATGTTAAGTTAGGGAGCATAGAGAGTGTTATTGTATATTCAATATTGTGTATCAGATCCCCCCTATAAAATGGCAAGGATCGCTTTTATATATGAGGGGGAATCCTAATATAGTACGAATCCATTTATTACAAAGGTATGGGGCCGGTACAACCATTTAATGCCATGATACGGGTTTGAACTAACCTAATAGACTTTGTCAGCTCTAGTCACGTACCTTGGGAACCTCATATCAATGCACCGTAGCTACTAATTTACACTTCCTCGAGGCCGATCATCGTTTACACTGCCTCGAGGTCGATCATTGAGAACCTACGGGGTCAAAACCCCAAGCTGATCTTCGGGCCTTCTAGCGGTGGTCTTTACGAGGTGCCTTAATGATCATAAAATCGGACTACTTATTTTTACCATATATAGTTAGTCCCCACATTTATTAGAGTGAAACGATAAGAAATGACTTTGATATCTATCTCCTCGAGCTTATTGCAATGATGTCATGCTTATGACGTAAGCCTTTGTGATAACTGAAGCGTCCCATCGGTTCATCTTTCCAAAATCATTCACATGTACCACCGGTTTATATTCTTCAAAGCGATAATATCGCTGCCGGTCCGTTTCCCAAAATGCATTGATTGCACCTGTCGATACGTTTTATAAATACATTGATTGTGCCACCAGTTACACTGCCACCCTTTCTATAAATGGAAGTTTTCTTGAACCAAAACTTCATTCAAACATTCTTCAACAGCCTTTTACTCCTCTCTTCTCTTTGTCCTCACCCATCCCATGTTTGAAGCCCGTGACCATAAGGTCACACAACAGTGTTCTCATCAGTTATGCCATGGCCCTTTCCCAGAGATTTCCCATATTGAGTGGGATTGCACTGGTTTTTTGTTGTTGTTGTTGTTGTTGTTGTTGACCCGAAATAATGAGAGAGAAATCTCAAATTATCTTCGCATCAAAGGATATACAGACTATGAAGTTTTACTCATCTCTCTTAACTACCCAGTGCGGTGCTTCACTCCTTTTGCTTTTTGTGGAGTGAGGTGGTTCTGTCTACTAACTGTTGTATCCCGCACCGGTGCAACGTCTCAAGAAGTAGCTTCACAATAGTAGTGCTGGCGAGACCCATACTCGCCAGATTTTCACCCAGCCACTTCTTCATGTTTTTCTATTTCTTCATATTTTTCTGCTTCTTCTTCACCTTTTTCTTCTTCTTCTTCATCTTTTTCTGCTTCTTCTTCAATCTTGAAGATACTATTTGAAAGACGAAGATGAGGCCCCTGAGGAAATGGTTCTCGAAGATACTGCCCCCGAGGATGTACCCTCGATAGCAGATTAGGCTTGTATATATATATATATATATATATATATATATATATATATATATATATGTGTGTGTGTGTGTGTGTGTGTGTATGTGTGTAAGGACCATTCCCGGGCTTTTATAATCATGTGTAAGGACCCTTCGTGGGCTTTTGTAATCATCGTTTACTAATCTAAAAGTGCTTCTTCAATTTTGTACCTGATTTATGCTGGATTTCCTTTTATTTACGTTTGTGAAGAATCTGAGTGCATGACTCCACCGATCAGTTCGAATACTGGGCCCGGGTGTAGGTATTCCCCCGGTTCCTGATTGGTTAATACGATATCCCGTGGAGCCTTTTGTCGTTCCTCGGACTGAGCCCAGATTAAATTGATACACGCTTAGGCCGCTGGGACCCCCGACTTTGAGTTGAGTGAGAGTAGGGCTTCAAATGTTTACAATGAAACTTAGCCTTTTAAACCCCGTCTATAGTCCTCGAAGGGTAACTTGATCGGTCGCCTGAGAATAAAGATAGCCCTTAGGCTTTCGAAGGCAGTCCCCGAGTGAGAGTTTGCTCAAGCTCGAGCGACTTGAAAACTTGTTTTGAGATTAGAGCAAAAATAGCCTTAAGGCGTTATAGATAGATCCCGAATGAGGGTACGCCTAGACTTGGATAGCCCCTGGATTAGTGTAACCAATATGACATTTAACTTGATCCGAAGGAAAGAAATAGCCCTAAGGCTTTATTAGTAGTTTTCGAGTGAAAATTGGTTCGGGATCAGGTAGCTCGAGGGCCAGAGGATAGGGTAAATGACCCGCATTTGCAATAGTAGAAATCCTCGAGTTAGGGTACCAGCTCGAGGTTAGTATCCTATAAGTAGATTTTTAGAGCTTATCTTCTTTTTGATAGAGGTCCTCGAGATCGGGTACCATCTCGAGGCTTGTAATGATATCCATGGCTCCTTGGAGCCTATCTTCTTCTTGACAGAGGTCCTCGAGATCGGGGACCATCTCGAGGATCGTTGATGTGGGGGTCTTTGATACCAAAACATTGTACGGTAGCGTTAATTGCATGACATGGTTATGAAACAACGGAAGTAATCCCATCGGTAAATCATCCCAAAGCGATAATGGCTTAGTCAGTATTTTTAATTGGCCTTTGAGGTAGGCGGACAATCACCTCTTTCTCTATATATAGGGTTGTCTTCCCTCCTTGGCAGATTCCTCTATTCTGAGTAATTATCATCCTTTATAGAGTTCTATTTTCATGCGTTAGGTCCTTCACCATTTCAAATTTGAAGCCTTTGCACAAATTCCCGCTCCAATTCCCTAGTTTTACCACAGTTATGGCTACTACGCCAGGGTCCATTTGGCAAGGAGAATGAAGTTCCGACTGGTGCCAGGCAAGCCAACCTCGGGACATTTTGTTTAGATGGGGGACTTTCCGTCAGAAAAACTTCCCAGTGTTCGGGGTCATTGGGAGTATGCCTCAAGGTTTATTTCTTTAATAGGAGAGGGGCACCTTGAGTTAGTGAGGAAAGATTGTGGATGGGGGGAAAAGGTAGTACTGCGGGTACCATACCCGGAAGAGAACATCATGGATCATGTTGAGGGGTTTTTTAAAGTATACACATACCCCTTTACGTTGGGCCCCCTTGATAGGGTCATGCTCGACTTCTATCGAAAGTACCAGGTCACCTTGGCACAGGCTCATCCATCATTTTGGAGGATAGTATTGATGATGAGGTTCTTTGCGATGAAGCAGGGCTTGAGTTTACCCTTAGATATCTCATCAGGTTGTACCGGCCTTTTCACCATTAAGTCCTGCTAACCCTACAATCAATCCACCAAGCCCTTCGTTGTCGATGATGAAGAAGATGGAAATTGGGGATGTATGAGCCTATTTTTCCGAGTACGGACTATTGATATTATCTCCGCAGAGTTTCTGCCTTTTCTTGAGGAATGGAATTTTACACGCAATTGGTACACTTGTGCCTTCGTTGTTTTGCTTATGGTGGAGGCGGGCTCAGTAAATGCGCCTTTCTTTCCCTTTCTGCAGCAATTCCATGTATTCCATACGAGGTCCCCGACCTGACGGAATGGGCTTGGATGTTGGCGACCCACTCAACTTACAATGAACGTAAGTGGCGAGCCTTGTCTAAGGGTATATGGGAGGTAAAACACCACGGTATATGCTATGTGATTTGCTCTTTTTTTGAAAGGCACTTTCTTTTTATGCGTACTAACTCCGTCATCGTAGGCATTGGGGAGCTCTTTGAGGCGAGATTGTGCCTTCTCGGAGAGGGAGAAGGATCCTCAGCTTTGGGGCCGAGGATCAATAATAATAAGCATAAAGGTCCTTTGCAGGGCGACGGTGATTACAGTAAGACGAGTCCAGCCCGAAGGCTTAAAGAGGATGTATGAGCTGAGCTTGCAGCGCTTGAGATCTCTGGTTTTAGAAAAACGGTCCCTCCTTCACTGCCGTCTTCTTTACTTGTCAAGTGTACCTCGAGGAACGAGGGTTCTCTGCTGCCGAATTCTTCTCCCGTCGAAGGCACTTCGAGGGATGTTCGAAGTCAAGGGCCGTACATATCGAGCAGTTGTATCCCAACCAGGAGCGGTTCTACTAGGGTTGATGGAGCCAGACTAGTAGACGTGCGCTCGACTTTTGAGGAAGCTCAGCGGCTCTACTTTGTGGTGAGTTTTGGCCGATTGTATCAGTTTTATAGTTATTGCAATTTTTACACTCTTATCGAGTTTCTCCTTCATAATCTTTTAACAAGCTCAAGTTCGAGCTACTTCGTCGTGAGACCAAGCTATTAAAAGGCATGGATAGGGAGAAATCCCTTAGGCTCTTTTGCGATTAAAGCGAAGACGAGTTGGCACACTTGCGGTATGAGGCGAGTCGAAGTCTGAACTACGAAAGCTACCTCGAGGAGTAGGTAATTTTTGTTTCAAGGGAGTGTGTGTTTCTTCTTCTATCTTTTGGGGCTAATGTTTCGTTTAATTCAATTGTAGAAAAAGACAGAGGACCTGGAATGCCTTTAGAGCGAAGTTGGTCAAGCCAAGTGTGAGCGTGGTGAGCTAAAGGCTCAGGTGGACACCCAGGTTGTGGCTAAGAAGGATGCTTTGGCCAAGGCTTCTGCCCTCGAAGTACAACTTTGCAATGCTCGTGAGAATAGCTCAGTCCGAACGGACATGATTACAAGGCTCAAGTCTGAGCTTGTGAAGATAAAGGTCGAGGTTGTGGATGCCCGGGCTAAAGCTGAAGCAATCCGAACTAAGGGTGATAAAAAGTGGTTGTCTATTTGAAGGACGTTGCTGATGCTCGTGCTGAGCTGAGGGGGTCTCTTGACCAAGAGTGTAGGAGCAAAGAGTATGTTAGGTGTAAATATTGGAGGGAAACCCTCGATGAGATCCATGCCAGGGCTTCAATCTCTCGGAAGAGATAAAGCAAGCGAAGGCGGATGAATATGACGCTAAGTTCTTTCTGTTCGATAATGAAGATAGCGAGAAAGAGGCTGACGGGCCATAGTCCCTGAGGGGGATGTAGATTAGGCCTTTCTTTTCTAACTTTGTGTGTAGTGCTTTTAAAGAACATGGAGCTTTGTATTTTTTCAAATATACATGTATAAAAGGAAGCATTGTGGTTTCATTTTTTATGCACTTCCCTTTGCTTTGATGTTTGTCAGCCATTAGCCAGACAAATTGGTCTTCGAGTTAGAAAAACCCTTAAGTTTATAGTACGGCCCTGGGGCTCGTTGGGCTAGCCCGTAGGCTCTTACGCGTTTGGTCGGTACAACCTTTTAGTATAAGCCGACGTTTCAGCTCTTATACTTTTACTTTTAGGCATATTCAGTTAACTGTTTCGGGTTCAGTCTCTGAGTCGAGTTTCGACTTGAGCTCATTGGCCCTTAAGTTTTTGAATTTAAAGTTGGCCCTTAGGCTCTTATGCACTAGGTCAGTACAACCTTTATATGGGCTAGCGACAGCGGCTCTTACGCATTGGGTCGGTACAACATTTTATATGGCCTGGCAACAACAGCTCTTACGCATTGGGTTGGTACGACCTTTTATATGGGCTGGCGACAGTGAATCTTATGCATTGGGTTGGTACGACCTTTTATATAGGCTGATGACAATGGCTCTTATGCATTGGGTCAGTACAACCTTTTATATGGGCTGGCGACAGCTGCTCTTATGCATTGGGTTGGTAAGACCTTTTATATGGGCTTTATTTTTTCCTCGTTAAGGACTTTTGAAATTTTGTTTGCCTGGATCTTCGACGATTTAATAAAAACCTCGATTGTGAGTCGTTATGCGGCGATGAATGAGAACCTTGGGAGGTTTTGCTCGTTGGCTGAGTGTTTCAAAGCCTATAGTTTGGAGTTGACATGGTTGAAGCTTTTTGCCTATGTCGAGGGCAGCCTATTTAGCCAGTTCTTTTCGAAGTACTTTTGAAGTAATTGAAGGCCTGTGATTTTATAGCGACAGTTGTGCGTCCCCGAGTTGCGTTAGTTTGGCTGGTACAACCTTATGACCATAGTAATTGTGTTTGATGGAGCCTTTTAGTCCCCGAGTGAAGTAGTTTCGGCGTCTATATCGAGGGTATGCCTTTTTAAGGGTCTTACAAGTTCGAATATATAGCCTTAACTTTAATGTCGGGATAATGCCTTCTTGTAAGGTCTTATAATTTTTACATGCCTTTGAGGTCTTACAGTTTTGGTTACTTGGTACAAGTATGGTTCACTCCTTGCTTGAGGTCTTACAATTTTGGTTACTTGGTACATGTATGGTTCATTCCTAGCTTGAGGTCTTACAATTTTGGTTACTTGGTACAAGTGTGGTTCATGTATTGCTTGAGGTCTTACAGTTTTGGTTACTTGGTACAAGTATGGTTCATGCCTTGCTTGAGGTAATAAAGTTTTTAGTGTTGCCTTGTAATAGTCTTACGGGGTCGAGGTTGCCCATATGGGGTCTTATGGCCTCGGCAATCCCCGGGGCATTGAAAGTTTTCTTGGCCCTGTAGCCATTTTTGTAGACTTGACATTGCCTCATTGAGGGCTTACGAGTTTGAAGCTTTCGATCCGGGGGTCATACGGTTTCAAGTTTTTGACGCCAGTCCCCGAGTGTTCGAGCGTTCTTGGCTTTTGGAGCCATTTTTGTAACCTTGATGTTGCCTCATTGAGGTCTTACAAGTTCATGCTTCCGACCTGGAGGTCATGCGACTTTGAGTTTTTGATGTCACTCCCCTAGTGTTCGGGACATTTTTGGCTGAGCCATTTTTTTAAAAGTACCGAACTCCTTTGAAACACGAAATGCTTTGATGGAGGGGAAAGTATTTTTTGATTAATTGGTACAAATATACACATTTTTACTACCAAGGGCTCAGTTATTCTATACGGACACGGTTCGTTCGAACATTTGGCCTGGTACATCGAGACCCTATTTAGCACGTCTTGGATTCTTCGAGTAGGTAACCTTCCGGGGTGGATGCCCCCCCCCCCAGTATTCGAGGTTGATTGAAGAGAAGCCTTGAATACTTGTTGAGTCTTCCTTAGGTAGCATATGGATGCTGCCTAGTTAAAACCATGTTGGTAAACCCCTTCTTGGGATAAAAACTTGGTCGAAGGAAAAGAGTGCAGCGTATGCTTTTGGAACATAAAGCCTTCAAGTTGGAAAGCGCTTCGGCTGTTTCGATCGGATACCTGTGAACAAGTTAGTGTAAAATGTAACTGAAAAGAGATATGATTATACCTTAGTGCCGATGGTGCCTTGGGCCTCAATATGCTTCAGTTCTTTGCTCTGAGGACACGGCATGGTCCTTTGTTTGTTTTATTTGGGTATACCTGAGAATGTATCTCATGATTGCTATTTCACTATTTATTTATCCTGTGGTTTCTTTGACGTCGAAGGCGTTGGTATCGGTGCTACATCGTATACCATGAACATCTCCCTCGTTGCATGTTGTTCTGCATACATGGTTTTTATTCCGCCCTTCGTCAAAACTTCAACATTTGGTGAAGGGTTGATGGTATTGCTTTCATGCAATGTATCCATGGCCTTTCGAGCAAGGCGTTGTACCTCATATCTCCTTTGATGATATGGGATTTGGCACTTTAGATAATGCCGGTCATGTTGACCTGGAGGGTGATTTTCCCTTTTGCTGTTTCACTCACCATGTTGAACCCGTTGAGGATTCGAGAGGCAGGCACGATTTGGTCAGGCCGTCTGAGCTGCTCTACTACCCTGGACCTGATAATATTGGCCAAGCTACTTGGATCCATAAGTACACGTTTAATTTAAAATGTATTTACAACAAAAGAGATTACTAGTGAGTTGCTGTGAGGATGAGACAAGGTCTCAATGTCCTTGTTGCTGAATGTGAGTGCGTCCTCGGGTATTTAACCTCGAGTTCGCTTTTCCCTAGTGATGGATATTTTTGTTCTTCTGGTAGTGGGTTCCTGTGGGATGTCGACCCCTCCCATGATCATGTGGATAACATGTTGTGGCTCATCTGCTTCGTTGTTCTTGGTCGACTCTCTTTCCCGGAACTGATTTTTGGCTCGGTCGCTAAGGAAATCTCGGAGGTGACCTTTGCTGAGTAGTCAGGATACTTCTTCCCGGAGTTGTCAGCAATCTTCGGTCATGTAACCGTGTGTGTCATGAAATTCACATGCTAAGTTATGGTTCATTTTTGAAGGATCTGATTGTACAGGCCTTGGCCACCCGGTGTCTCTCATTTTACTGATGGCGAATACGATGTCTGAAATATCAACGTTGAAGTTGTATTCCGACAAGCGGGGTGCCTCTGTCGGACCTTTGTGCCTATTGAATCCATCTTTACTAACGAGTCCTCGAGGATTCTAGCCTTGATCCATCATTCGGTCATTGAGGGGTATGTTGCGCCTCGGGGCATTTCTTCTATCTTCAGTGTATGGTTGGTATCTTTCTTTCTGTGGTTTTGGCTCCTTTGCCGGAGCCCTGCTAGGATATACCAAGCCTGAGGGGACTCCTAGTTGGTTGTCTTCGACTATGATCTTTGATTGTTATCGGTTGTGGACATCCGACTAAGTCACGGCGGGGTACTCGACTATGTTCTGCTTCAGCTGTTTCGAAGCTACTGAGCTTCGCTTGTTCAAACCTTGAATGAATGCCTGCACTGCCCAGTCATCGGAGACTAGTAGTAGTTCCATTCTTTCCATTTGAAAGCAAGATACATACCCTCGCAACATCTCTCTATCCCATTGCTTGATTATGAAGATGTCGTATTTCCTTGTAGCTACCTTGATGGCACCGGCATGTGCCTCTATGAAGGAATCTGCCAGCATGGCAAATGAATCTATCGAGTTTGGGGCCAGGTTTAGATACCATATCATCACCCCTTTCGAAAGTGTCTCTCCAAACGTTTTTAGTAGGATGGCTTCAATCTCATCGTCCTTTAGGTCGTTGCCCTTCACTGCACAAGTGTAAGCAATAACATGCTTGTTGGGGGTCCGAGGTTCCATTTTACTTCGGAAGGTCGGGCATTCTAAACATCTTTGGAATGGGTTTTGGGGCAACTTCCTATGGGAACAGTTTTTGTACGAACTTCATCGAATCCACACCCTTCAAGATCGGGGGTGCGCCCGGAATTTGATCGACCCTAGAATTG
The DNA here is from genome assembly GCF_000393655.2 of Nicotiana sylvestris. Classification (NCBI taxonomy): domain Eukaryota; kingdom Viridiplantae; phylum Streptophyta; class Magnoliopsida; order Solanales; family Solanaceae; genus Nicotiana; species Nicotiana sylvestris. Next base: position 97,024,231 of record NC_091061.1, read on the forward strand.
TAGGTCTCCACCTTTTTGTCGTTGGCTTCTATCTTCTTCTCTCCTGACTCGATCTACTTTGTGAGGTCCTCAAGCATCTTTATGATGGCGGGGTCGGCTGCCGACTCATTGTTGCTTGATCTTTCTGGTGCCTGCTCTGTTGGGGAGCCGTTTTCGGTGCTACAGTGCTGGGAGATTTTTAGTGGCTTTGTAGTTGAGCAATTCCCAGCTGTTGTGCTTGTAAAATTTCAAAAATAACATGAAGTCTAACCTCTTGTTCTTCCCTAGCTGGGGTTTTCTGAGCTTTTTGTTGGCCTCCTTGGCGTACGCTCCTATTAGTGTGGGAAGTTATATTAACGCGTTGGGCATCGCGTGAGACCACATCTGTAGGGATTGGCTCTGGCGCGTCCCCAGGGTTTAGTGGCGGTGCGCCGATTCCCCGAACAGCTACACCATTCTCCCCATGGTTCTCAAGACCGTTGTTTTCATATGCATACACTAAGTTAGACATTTTGACCTAAAATCAAAGATTCTTGGACAAGAAAAAGCGTGAAATATGACTTACGTTATGTAGTAAACCAACAAGAAAACAATTACTATTATTTTTAGCCCCATGGTGGGCGCCAAACTGTTTATCTTGAAAATGAAAATAATAATTAGATTTGATTTTGTGGTTCTGAAAATATGTGATCTATTTTTATGCTAGTTGTTAGGCAATAGATGCTAAGTGAAAGATTAGATAAATAAGATAATAGCTTGTAGACGATGTAATAATCAAACTGAATGGCTGGAAATCGGGGCCTCAAGCTTGTGTATACGGGGCCTCGAGATCGAGTCGGATGCCCGGCTAAGGAAAATCGATGGAGGATTAACAGTTATGATAAATTAGATGGTGGCTCTTTATGACCAATAATGAGTAATAAATGAAGAACAATAAATAGAACATAATAAATGTAAGTAGTGAGTTCAAGAGAATATGTTAAGTTAGGGAGCACAGAGAATATTCTTGTATATTCAATATTGTGTATCAGATCCCCCTACAAAATGGCAAGAATCCCCTTTATATATGAGGGGGAATCCCAATATAGTACAAATGCATTTATTACGAAGATATAGGGCTGGTACAACCATTTAATGCCACGATACGGGTTTGAACTAACCTAATAGACTTTGTCAGCTCTAGTCACGTGCCTTGGGAACCTCACATCGATCCACCGTAGCCGCTGATTTACACTGCCTCGAGGTAGATCATTGTTTACACTGCCTCGAGGTCGATCACTGAGAACCCACGGGGTCGAAACCCCGAGCTGAGCTTCGAGCGTTCTGGGGGCAGTCTTGGTGCCTTAATCATCATAAAATCCGACTACTGATTTTGACCGTATATAAGACCCTTGTGAACTCTGAAGTGCCAGGGGTCCAAAGGGAATTTTATCCATGAATAAGATTTTATTCTAAGCCTTTGGTCACTGACTCTTATTAATCCTCATAGGATTAACACAAATGAGATTGGATTCACTGTACTCTCTAGCTTTAATATTACTTATTATGATTTTATTCTTGGTATACCTTATATTAATTTCCACTAATTATCTTCTTATTTCTTTCGTGTGCATGTTTGAACTGGGCCTACTGAGTACCTTAAACTCAGGCCGAAGCTCCAGCCTGGGCTACTTTTTCCCGCTCGTCGGAGTCCGCTGCTTGTGTGAAATATGTTGGGCCTGACTACCCACTGGCCCAATATCAAGAGTCCATCCCTTTCCTCCCTTTCATTTTTTTTTTAGACGTTAAATATTTTGTTAGTTATTCTATGTATATGTTTGACACTAACGTTACAATTGGATAACGTTTGATGTTTTAAGTCATAGGCAAACCAAGACTTGTAGGTAAAAAGGTCAAAAAGGATTATAAACTCGCTTGCTTTTCGTTACTCTAATACATTTGAGCTTTAATACTTTAGACTAATCTTTCAATAAATAAATAGTTTATTTATGTTTATCACTAACAACTTCAGTGATTGCAAGCTTCTGGGCAGATTTCAAAAATGAAAACCAATTTTCTTTGGAAAATCATCGAACAGGTCACATAAAATACAAGCATTGCTTTCAAAAATAATGAAAGCAACCACGCATAGTTGTTCTTACAAGAAACAACAAATGAGCTTGAAACATAAGGCATTTCAATAAAATAAGATATAATCATTCTCAACTAAGGTATATTTTAGTAGTATTTGATTCATTAAGTTATAAAATCTCACAAACGAATTTTATTCTTTTCAAAAGTAAATACACGGGATTACTTCCATAAGCTCTTGAACGATGAAGGGGATAGGAACATTGTGCTAGGTGAGTTGGAGAATTTATGGAGTCAGAGGGATTTTGGGTTTTGTAGGTGTATTAGGAGCGCAGAGGTTGAGGGGGTGATCCAGAAGATAAGAAGGGGTAAGGCTACTAGTCCAGATGAGATCCCAGTGGAATTTTGGAAGGTAATAGGTCGGGCAGGCTTGGAGTGGCTTACTGGTTTGTTTAATGTCATTTTCAAGACGAATAAGATGCCCGATGATTGGCAGTAGAGTTTGATAATCACGTAGTATAAAAACAAAGGTGATATCTAGGACTGTAAGAACTATAGGGGTATTAAGTTGATGAGTCATACTATGAAAGTTTGGGAGAGGTTGGTGGAGATGAGGGTGCGACGTAGTATTACTATTTTCGAGAACCAATTCCGATTTTTGTCGGGACAGACTACTACAGAAGTCATTCACCTTGTGAGCAGACTGGTGGAGCGGTATAGGGAGAGGAAGAAGGACTTGCATTTGTTATTCATCGACCTAGAGAAGGCCTATGATAACATCCTGCGAAAGGTCCTATGGAGATGTATGGAGGATAGCAGTGTCTCGGTGGCGTACATTAGAGCGATTAAAGACATATATGAGGGAGCGAAGACTTTGGTGAGGACTGTGGGAAAAGACTCAGATCATTTCCCACTGGAGATTGGGTTACATCAGGAATCAAATTTTAGCCCATTTTTGTTTGCCTTAGCAGTAGATGAGCTGACGCGTAACATACAAGGGGAGGTGCCATGGTGTATGCTATTTGGTAATGACATCATTCTGATTGATGAGATGCGAGGTGGAGTTAACACTAAGTTGAAAGTTTGGACACAAACGCTAGAGTCTAAAGGTTTCAAGTTGAGTACGTCAAAAACTGAGTACTTGGAGTACAAGTTCAGTGAGGGGATGGATGAAGAAGAAGTGGAAGTGAGGATAGGTACTCAGGTCATCCCTAAAAGAGATAGTTTCCAGTATCTTGGGTCTATTATTCAGGGCAACAGGGAGATTGACGAGGATGCTACTCATCGTATTGGAGCAGGGTGGATGAGATGGAGTCTCACCTCGGGGGTTTGGTGTGATAAGAATATGCCACCTGGACTTAAGGGCAAGTTCTATAGAGTGGTAGTTAGACTGACTATATTATATAGAGCTGAATATTGGCCCGTCAAGAAGTCTCATGTCCAAAAGATGAAAGTAGCTGAAATGAGGATATTGAGATGGAAGTGTGAGCATTCTAGGAAACACAAGATTAGGAATGAAGTTATTAGGGACAAGGCAGGAGTGATATCTGTGGAGGACAAGTTTCGGGAACTGAGGCTGAGATGGTTCGGGCATGTGAAGAGAAGAGACATAGATGCTTCGGTGAGGAGGTGTGAGAGGTTGTCCATGTTGGTTCTGAGGAAGGGAAGAGGTAGGCCTAAGAAGTATTAGGGAGAGATAATTAGGCAGGACATATCATTTCTTCAGCTTACCGAGGACATAACCTACGATAGGAAGGTATGGAGGTCGAGGATTAGGGTTGCTGGTTGACAGATAGTAGTGTGGTCCTCCTAGGCCATTCAGTAGTACTAGGACTCTTTTTGTAATTTCCTATTTATGGTTCTTTATTATGCATGATGTGACATTCACGCTCATCACTATGTTATTCATTGTTCCTTGAGTCGAGGGTATATCAGAAATAACCTCTCTATCTCTATGAGATAGGGGTAAGGTTTGCGTACACACTAGCCTCCCCATGTGCTATTTATGGGATCAAACTGGGTTTTTTGTTGTTGTTGTCAAAAATAAATGCACAACCTTTTTCAAGACAATGAGTTTCCAAATAAGACCTAGATGTTATTTACAAATTTTAATTAGTAACTTTGGCCACTAGTTAACTAGAATGTAGACATTTCTTTTCTGAACCTAGCCTATGTTTAAGGAGCTACCTCAGGCAGATTTTAAGGGATGTGTAACACCTTCCCCTTAGAATAACTAGTACCCTTACCCAAGTCTCATCGATTAGCAGACCATTAGGAAAAAAATTCACATACGTATAGGTACCCTAATTTACCATAAATATTATGTGGCAACCCACTTTATCAATATCAAAAGAACCACTACTTGTATTTAATTTTGACCTATGCAAAATAGGGTCCAACAATGTAGGCCTACGTTGTGTAACAACCCGACTAGTTGTTTGAGTGTTGTAGCCATGTTCCCCATTTATTTCCTATCATATGTTTATTTGTGATTATGTGACTTCTCGGGGTGGTTGGTTTGGTTCCGGGGATGTTTCGTAATGAATTGAGAAGCTTAGTCCCAAGGTTGGAAGCTAAGTTGAAAGAGTTGACCGGATGTTGACTTAGGTTTAAACGACTTTGGAATGGGGTTTTAATGGCTCCGATAGATTTTATGGTGATTTTGGACTTAGGCGTATGTCTAGATTTATATTCGAAGGCTTGTAGGTCGTTTTGGCTCAAATTGGCGAAAGTTGGAAATTTGAAGGTTTGGAAGGTTGAAAAGTTTGATTGAGAGTTGACTTTGTTGATATCGGGCTTTGATTTTTGTTTCAGGAGTTGAAGTAGGTTCGTTGTATCGTTTATGAATTGTGTGCAAAATTTGAGGTCAATCGAAGTTGGTTTGATAGGTTTTGGCACTGGTTTTTGATGTTGGAAATTCATTAGTTTTGTTAGGCTTGAATTTTGGTGTGATTCGTATTTTTCATGTTGTCTGATGTGATTTGGGGCTTTGACTACGTTCGTATCATGTCTTAGGATGTGTTGGCATGTTTGAATGGGGTGTCGGGGGCCTTGGGTGAGATTCGGATTGGTTTTGGACTTAGGAACCTAGCTGAATTTTTTTGCTGCCTGGTGTGATCGCACATCCGAGAATCGGGACACATGTGTGAAGTTGCAGAAGCGACGGGTGGACCGCACGTGCCGAGTCTGGATAGGCTGGGAAGAGGCCAAAGATGTGAGGAAATCTTCGCACCTGCAAGCCCCAGGTGCGCAGGAAGTTTCGCAGAAGCGGTTCTGAGGCAGGAGAGGTTGAGACACAGAAACAGAAAAGTTCTGCAGGTGCGTTCCCACATGTGCGGAGCTTGGACAACAGAAGTGGACCTGCAGAAGCAAGATTTGGCCACAAAAGTGGCAGGTCGAGATTTTAATGATTTTTCACAGAAGCGGGACTTTTTCCGCACAAGTAGAACCACAGGTGTGGTGGTTGTGCCCGCAAAAGAGAGATCGCTAGGAAGTGATTAAACTGAAGGTTTAAGTTGATTTTTTCATTTTTGGGATTTTGAAGATCGGTCTAGGGCGATTTTCGGACATATTTCTACCCAGATTGAAGAGGTAAGTGCCTTTTAATAACTTTTGTCCATAAATATTGAATACCCATTGATTTTTACACCTAGATTATGTGTGTTTGAGATGAGATTGGGCGGATTTTTTGTCTATGTATTGGAGAGTAAGATTGGGGGATTTGAGGGTGGATTTTGTGGTGGGAATCAGATGATTTTGGTATGGATGGACTCGTTATTGAATGGATATTCAGAATTTGTGAATTTTTTCGTGTTTCAAGGCGTGGATCTGGGGTTTACTTTTTTATTTTTGGTAAAGATCTTAGCTTTATAATATGGAATTGATTCCTATAGCTTGTATAGATTCTATTAACTTCTTTTTGACTAGATGCGAGTCGTTCGGAGGTCGATTCGCAAGGCAAGGGTTTGTTGGAGCATTGAGCTATGCACTTTGAGGTAATTAACACTTCTAAACTTTAAACTAAAGGTATATATCCATTATGTGGGTTGTGTTAGGGTGACGCACATGCTAGGTGACGGGCATATAGGCATGCACCGTGGTGATCGTGATCCGAGTAGATTCTTATACTGTGTTGATATCAAGTCTTGTTTGATCAATAATCCATACTTGTTAGAGTAATTGAACTTTCATTCGTGGTAGAAATCATGCTTAGGCTATGTGCTTATCCAGTTGAGATCTAATGAGGTTATTTCTGTTATTTTGAGTTATCTTCTTTAACTGCAATTATGTACTCATTCATGATCCTTCAATTGCATATCATATCTCAGTCTTTGTTATTATTATTTATTCTTATGTCACATGATGTTATGTTATTGTTTGTGTTGAGTAGTACGAGGTTGTGATCCTTGAGACATGAGAGATTGATGATGGGGTGGTCCTAAGAGCCAGAATGTAAGAGTTATTGTAGATCGGGTTGCATGCCGCAACAGGAACTATTGGTTTATTTATTATTGTGGATTAGGTTGCACGCCGCAGCAGGCTGTATAGGCTTTATATTAGCTCTTGGGTAGGATCCACCCCTCCATAGTCTGACACACCAGCAATGAGCGCATGCATTGTGATATCTACGCTTTGGCGAGGGGCATTAATGCCAGACACCCGTATAATACTGAGTGATTGGGTGTGTGGTAAGTGGGCATTGAGATAGATAGATTGAGTACTCTGAGAGTGTGAGTACCTGGGAATATCATTTTGATGCTTTACATTGACATGCACATTTGACATGTAGGCATAGAGATATACCATTCCTCATGCTTGCTATACTTGACATGTTATTATCAGTGTTGATCTTAAATTGTGAACTTGAAAGTTTGTCTAAATTTCTATACCATGAACGAGTTGAATATGGATATTTTGTTGAGTTATTTACTGTCATTGTTATTATCTTACATGTGTTGTCATTACTTGTTCTGACTGTATCCTTCTAAGCTCGTCACTGCTTTCAGCCCAAGGTTAGTCTTGTTACTTATTGAGTAGTCGGTTGTACTCATACTATACTCTGCACTTTGTGTGCAGATCCAGGTACATCTGAACGCAGTGATTGCTAGATCATTGCAAGTACTTGCTTGGAGACTTCAAAGTAGCTTTTATGACGTCTGTAGACCTTGACTCTCTATCTTTTATTTTCTTCAGTAATGTTCTATTATTCATATAGTTGTACTAGAGATTTGGTTATGTTGATACGTAGTAGTGCTTATGTACTCGTTGACACCAGATTTTGGGGTGGTTGTAGAAGTATATCAGTTACTTTTATCATATATTTGTGAGATTTTCCCTTGTTGAGTTTATTAAAATATGTTTGATTCAAATATTTAGTTGTTATGTGATTGTCGACTTGCCTAGCAAGTGTGTTAGGTGTCATCACGAGAGGTTGGGATTTTGGGTCGTAACAAGTTGACTTTTTTTTACTTTTTGTGTGGGGTTAAGAATTTATTCTAATTATTAAATTATAAGTTCTTGAGTATATTTTGATTAGTTTTCATGTTCTTTTGGCTAGTTTTGAGTTGCTCGGCATCGATTTGAGGAGTTACTGAGGTGTTGGAGTCGATTATTGTACATGAAAGCAAGGTAAATCTCTTTCCTAATCTTGTAAGAGAAAATTTATTCCCCGTAGGTATTCTATTTGCTATGTGCTACTTGCTATGGGAGCTACCATTTATGAGGTGACCAACGTCCGTGCGTATGTTAGATTGTCGATTATATTCGAGTAGCTTAGACTTACATCATGCCTTAACTTTACTACTTGAATTAACCTTTCCTATTTAAATATATGAATTCAGGACTGAGCTTGAGACTAAAATTTATGTAGTTGACTAAGCCTTGTTACTTTAAGATTTAGGTGGAGTACTTGATTATCAGTAGATTTATGCTTTCTCTTATTTTCATATCCTCTTTTTGTGCTTATTTGATTGGTAGTTCCATGATTACTTAAACTCATACGTATCTCCACGAGTTGGGCTAGTGACCCGTTGAATGTTTTAATATTCTTATGAATCGGGCTGTTCGCCTCGGTAGTATTATGAAATATTCTTATGGGAGTAGACTGTCCACCTCGGCAATATTATGATATATATTTGTGGGATCGGGTCGTACGATCACGATAGTATCATGTAACACCACTCTTATGGGATTGGCCCATTTGTATCAATAGAATCGTGCATAATATTCGATAGAGAGTTAGGGCACGTTAATCAAGAATTCCATAACACTTACATAATCAATATATTCCCATAATTACATTAAACTCAATAATTTCTAACTCAATAAGTTCTGTCGTAATATCCCGATCCTACACTATATCACACAAACCCTATAGATACGGGAAGCAACAACAGAATCTCTGACCGATGTAAACACCATGAATTATTCAAGTATGTTCTTGCTTTATACCAAAATTTAAGGAAAAGTACGAAGTGACTTAGAAAAAATTTGATTTAGGATCCATAAAAGCATAAACATCAAGTGCACAAAGAGTAAGTATACTTGTGACAACAGCATTTAAAGAATCTACAACAGGCGGAGTAGGCATGGCAATGAAACGGGGAGGAGTCCTCTGAGAAGTAGCAGTTGTTTTTGGAACCTTCTCTATACTATGCCCACCATGACCCTATTACCCTTAGGTAGGGTTGCTGCAGCCGAAGTAGTAGCTATGGAAGGTGTCTGTTTAGCTTTCAAATCTTTTGTGTATAGGGGCAAAACTTCTTCATATGACCTATCTAACCATACACTTAATGCGGTACCCAAATAGTTGGGAGAAAATTAGAGTGCCTAAGCGTGAACGCTACTCTAGGCATGCTGAGTAGGCATGCGATCAGTTTGAGCTGGTCTATATTGGCCCCTTGTGTTGAACTGCATACCAAGGGTTACTAAAAGTGGTCTACACCATGGGCTGGGGTGGACTAGATGGTTTCCTACTATTTTGTCCCTTGCCTGAGTTAGGAACTGCACTGAATGTACTACAGTATAGGCCTTGTTGTTCTACTTCTTGTTGGACCTCTCCCTGTAGTGAATTCTCTCTACATCCATGGCCAAGTTCACAAAGTAAGAAAAGGTGTTATTCCTCCTCCCACTCACTGTATCCTTTCTGATGCCCGAAATTAATCCACGAGCAACGAATTCAATCTTCTCATCCTTGGTGGGGATGAGGTAAGGAGCATGGCCAGATAACTTCACAAACCGGATTCTATACTCCAAATAGTCATGGCATACTTTTTAAAAGTCTCAAATAATACTGCAAGAGTGGCTATAAATATCGGCTACTACTACTTCTTGATAAACAACTTCTTCAACTCCACCTAAGTCACTGGAGGTATGTCCTCTGGTCGGAGCACCACTCTTGAACTCCTTCTTAAAAGTATCAAATAGTAGCTCAAGAGTAGCTATAACTCTCGGCTACTACCATTTCTACTAGGCCATCAACTTAACTAACAAGTAGTCCTTTACTCCCATTAGAGTGGTAGCTTTCTTGAACTTGTTTACCTTGAAAATAGTAATTACAATTAGATTTGATTTTGTGGTTCTAAAAAATACATGATTTATTTTTATGCTAGTTGTTAGGCATTAGATACTAAGTGTGAGACTAGAAAATAAGATAAGATCTTGAAGTAAGTATGTTAAGAAAACCTAGAGGCCGAGAATCGGAGCCTCGAGCTGGCCTACATGAGGCCTCGAGGTCAAGCTAAGCTATAGGAAGTGACCAGCCGATGAAGGTCTAACAATTCTAAGAGCTATAATCTGAGCTCTTTATGATCAATAATGAGCAATAAATGAAGAACAATTAATGAAACACAGTAAATGTAAGTAATAGAATCGAGGGAGAGTATATTAAGTTAGAGAGCAGAGAATGTTCTTGTATTGAATGTTGTGTTGAATATCATGCTTTTACAAAATGACAAGGGTCCCCTTTATATATGAGGGGGAATCCCAACATAGTACAAATGCATTTATTACAAGGATTTGAGGCTGGTACAACCATTTAATGCCACGGTACGGGCTTGAGCAAGCCTAATAGACTTGGTCAACTTTAATCACGTAATTTGGGACCTTCCCGTTTGTCCATCATAGCCATTGATTTGCACTTCCTCGAGGTCGATCATTGAGAACCCTCGGGGTAGAACCTCAAGCTGAGCCTAGAGCCTTCTAGGGGCGGTCTTCCTCGAGACTCTCATGATGACGTCACGCTTATAACATAAGCTTTTGTGATAATTGAAACTTCCCATCGGTTTATCTTTCTAGAAATGCTCAATGCACCACCGGTTTTTTGTCTCAAATCCATAATATCACCGCGGATCCGTCTCCTAAAAAGCATTGATTGCGCCTGTCGATACATTTCCCAAAGGAATTTATTTCACCATCAATTACGCTACCGCCTTTCTATAAATGGAAGCTCTTTTGAACCAAAACTCATTCCAATCATTCTTCAACAGCGTTTACTCTTTTCTTCTCTCCATCCTCATCCAACTCTATTTTCCATGTTTCAAGCCTGTAACCGTAAGGTCACACGGCAGTGTTCTCGCCAGTTATGTCATGGCTCTTTCTTAGTTCTTTCCCCCACTGAGTTGGATCGCACTGATTTGTTGTTGTTGTTGGCCTGAAATAATGAGAGAAGGGCTTTAAACTATTCCCGTA